>NC_049169.1:158923521-159123185 GCF_009769625.2 Cygnus olor | reverse complement strand
TTTAAAGGTATAGGCTTAGAAAAATTCAGACCACATGCTCAGTGAGGAGCAGTCACACCTTGGAGATGGGTAGCCTTTGGGATGGAGGTGTGTTTTGGCATTATAATGGAATTATAATGAGCAAAGTTCACCCAGAGGACATTATTTGGTTATCAATTAGAGTCAGGGCTGGCCATGTAATCTATCAGTTCCACAGTAACATCAAGTTCTCCATGCCTTCAGTGATAGCACAGAGCCTGGCCGTGTTGTCTTCACTCTGCTCCGCCCTCTGTGCTATATCTCTTAGAGTCAGCACACCAAACTCCTCTGCTGTTACCAATACTTAAGGTTGCAGGTTATGTTGCCAAGGGGACTATCATGGAACAGATTCCTTGCATATCTGCTGCATCTCACCCTGGAATTTTCCTCATTGTCATACATTCTCTTAAGATGTGGACATACCCTTAGTCTCAATAAGTCACCTCCAGCAATTATTCCACAGTCCCCCTGAAGCCCATCTTGTACCATGCTGAAGCAGATGCTGCAGCCCATGGAGGATCCTACACTGGAGCAGGTGGATATGACTGGAAATGGCATGGAGCCTTGGAGAGCCCCTGTAAGAGTGGACTCTGGGCCAGTACTGTGGAGAATAGCCCCTAGCAGAGCTGGTGATCTGGCAGATGGAGACCAGTGGGAGACCTATGTTGGAGCAATCCATTACTGAAAGGTAGACACCTTGGTATGGACCCATATTGGAGCAGTTTTTGAAGATCTGTTGTCCATGGAAAGCCCATGTTGGATCAGTTTGTGAAGGACTATACCCCAAGCTGGAGCAGGGGAAGAGAATGACTATGAAGGAGCAGCATACAACAAAGTGTTACGGACTGATTGCAATCCCCATTCCTCATTCCTCTGCATCGGTCAGGAGGGAAGAGGTAGAAGAGGATGGATGGCAGAAAAGGTGATTTTAGTTTGCTTTTCATTCATTACTGCTCTAGTCTGTTATTAATAGGCAATAAATTAATCTGTTCTGCCTGCCATGGTAATTGGTGAATGATCTACCTTTTCTTATCTCAAACTGTGAGACTTTTACCATCACATTTTCTCCCCCTGTCCTTTTGAGGAGATGTAGTGAGAGAGTGGTGTGGTGGAGCTTAGCTGTCTATCACTGTGAAACCATAACAATTAGAAAAGTATAAGTACCTCTCGGGAGACTATTTTATCCAATTAACTTACGAGCTTAGAATGAAAAAGATAAATATAGACATATAACTTTGGTGCAGTGAAACAAGACAAGACTGGGTGAATTCCACTCTCAGACTTGAACTTATAATTAAGTAAAAGAGAGAATAATATACATGTTTTAGTGTCCTCTTATTGAAACATGTCTAATTAAGAATGGTAATAAAAACATTTGGTGTGATGGTATATCTGGGCGAGATGTTATTTCACCATCAATTTCAATTTCAACATCATTTCAATACCCTTTTTGATGCATCTGCCAAAAACTGTACTAAATCACAGTCAGAGCTTCTGCCATTAGTTTCTTAGAATAACCCAAAAAGAAGACACCATAATTATTATGAATTAATTAATAAATTAATACATTAAACTAGAATAATTCTTCCTAACCTTCACTTAGGTTGAATTTGAACATTTGCTCGTTTTTTCAGTCAGTCATTTTTCTCCAATTCTATTATTTGTTCTAAAAATGCATTGCCACTCTCTACTAACCTGTCTGTTCAAAACATAGTTTCATTTAATTAATAATAGAAGGTATAGAAGGCAGAGAAAAAAATGAAAATCAGCAAATAAAAATTTCCATAAAAATCCATGTTTTATCTATTCCCTTCAACACTCTTACTCACATTTTAGGAAAAGACATCCTGATTTTTTGTTTCTTTTTCCTAACATTTCCTAGACTTTGTCTTTCATTTCCTATCCCTACTTACTGTTCTCCACATTCATCGGTAGATACAATATCCTTTAAGGCTCTTTTTGTTAGTGCCCAGTGAAAAGACAGGATGCAATCAGCACAAATTAAAGCATACCTGCTTCAATAAGCAGAACACAAGAAAATCCTTTCTTACTCTGAGTGTAGTGAAACACTGAAAATGGTTGCCCAGAGAATTTATAGAGTCGTTATCTGTGGATATATCCAAAAGCCATTTGGATGCAGATGGAAAACCTCCTCTAGGTGGCCCTGCTTGAATAGGGGGATTAGACTAGATAATCTCAAAACATCTTTTCCAACCTCAACAATTCCGTGATATTGTGAATAGTGACCCACAGGAATGCTGTTACAACTGTATGATTTAACAGAATATTTCACAGGTACTTGAAATGAACATGAAAAAATATCTATTGTAATGAAAGTAATTCTTTAACTTTTACCTCACAGAACTGCACAGAATTTCCCCTTGTTTTCCTGACATTCATACCAATGTTGTTGAGTCTAAATGCTCTGCTGTGGAGTGCGTTTTCTTTTCCTACAGTCTCTGGCACAGTTATTTGTTCCAAAGAATGTATCTCAATGGGTGGCATAATTCAGTCAAGATAGCACTGCTGTTGGCTGCACCCAGAATCCCAGGAAAAAGCTAATACCAAGTAGCCAAATTCTAAAATATTTGCTAGATTTTTTGAGGTTGTTGCCTTCCCTCAAGGAAAGATATTGATATTTACACAAGTCCCTTTATTTATTGAGTCATTCTATGATTTCTACAACACAACAAAAGAATCCCAAAGATAACAGGTGAGGGGATATGAAGGCAGAGAAGAAACTGGATGTAGACAGAAGCAAAACATTCTAATTGTGATGTCCACATCAGACTTCATCCTCATCCAGACTTCGTTTTTGATGCAGATATAGTGTCTGCAAGTCAAGACCAAGAAAATCCAATATTTTTCAAGTTAAACATTTTAAAAATGTTTTGATGCTTCTTTCTGTAAAATTTTCTGCAATCAAATAATATAGGTCTTAAACTCATATTAAAACCTGAAAACACAGCTCAGTCCAAAATAATTTTTTTCTAAGTTTGCAGAGAATAATATTTTCAAACCAACTTTCATTTTCATTTGTTTGCTCCTTCTTTTCTCTGCCCCTAATGTTCCTTGTTGTAGAAACAATGAATAATAATATGTATAACTTTACATACCAGCTTATTAGTGATTTATATATAGTGGCAAGGCCATTGGTAAAGTAAGTTTATTAAATTAATCTGATTTTCTTACTGAAAGACAGGTTCTCCAGATCATTTCAATAACACTGAAACCTGAACTATAAAAAGATAACAGCTCTTTGTAAGGGTAGCAGGCAATTAAGGAATAGGACCAGAATATGAATTGAGTAAATCTTAACTTCTTTTATTAAAGTTTGTTCAAACATGCATATAACCTTTATTCATTAGTAAAATTGTCATTATTAATAGTTACTAGTCCAACAACAAATACAAAAAAAGCTTAAAAGGAAAACAGATACTTGCTTGTATGGCTTTTTATTGGTTCTCTCTTCTATCACAGAGTGATTTGCAAACTGTGTCCTTCAAAGCAGGAAAGAGTTCATGCATTGTTTCATTGCTTTGAGAACCCTCAGAAGTCTAAGGAGCTACTATCCTTCCCTCACTGAAGATAGACTGTGAAACAACAGATTCCTAGCGGATGTGTTGTTTATGCTTAATTGTAACTGCTTATGAATGAAATTTTCAGGTGCTTGTTCAACTCCTTCTGTGGTGAAATAAAGAATAATTTATGTTTTTGATTTTGTTTTCAGGTAAAAAAAGATACTTCAGAAATTTTAATAAGTAGTATGAGATACTAGTTATCATTAATGGCAGGAAATATTGTTAAGTACATTATTTGTACTTCCCTGAATATAGCCAAAAAAGCCTAACATGTTATATAAAATACTGCCTTTATTCATTTATAAAGTATAATTGGCAGCTAAAAGGAATTCATTGCATATTCTAATCTGAAATGATAAAATCAACTTGAAAGCACAAGTGGTAAGTAATAAGTTTCATCAAGGCTGGAACTTGATGCAAATAAACTGAAAGACAAATACAAAGGAGACAGATTGCCTCTGAATTAATAAAAGAAACTGAACTCTGCTGGTACCATAGTGTTGCAGCAATCAGATGCATGAATATCTCTCATGCACACATTAACTGGACATAGTAAAATTAGGTTAGCCTGAGATAAATAGAATCCTTAGCCATAAAATTCTGAGAATAGTCTTGCTTGTTTCCAGCTGTGGTTAGTTCCTTTTAGCTCAAAATTGGTCTTTTTAAGTTCTATTTCTTACTGTCCTGTAAAGAAAGTCAATTCCTAAGCATGTTTTCCGGAATAGTGAGAAGTTTTCATCTTGTAAAGTTTCACTTGCAAGGCTGCACCTGTAAAGCTTCATAATGCTTCTGCAATTCAGAGAACTTTACAAAAATTGAAGGACCTATCATTATTTTCATTTTCAATAAATTGTTTGTTATTGTTATTGTTATTATTTTATTTGCTAAATCAGAATATCTGGACAAATAGGAAAGAACTCAGATATCCTACCTCTCTTTTACCTGATAAAAGTAGGGTGTCTGTATTGTACTTTTTTTTTTTTTTTTCTGATAGAATTTCCAATTTAATTAATATTGGAAAAAAATATTGGATAAATGACAGATTTTTGAAAGGTTTGTGTTAAATACGTGAAGGAATTTGGGTAAGACAAAAAACTTGAGAAGTCCTTGAAAAATGGTGCTTCATTTTGGTGCTGAAGAGCAAGAATTTATAGCAAAAATATATTGCCAAATCCAGGAAAGGTTTAGTAGGCCTTGGGCCTCAAGATCATACAGTGCATAAAATATTATTCTGTGCATTTTTTTTTTATGTTTCACGTTTGTCTTTACAGGGAAAAAATATTGAAGTATTAGATTTTAAAGGAAAAAGTCTAAAATTGGTCAGAATTCTAGTATTATGAACTATGAATATTATCTATTATAAAAATACTGAGCTCGTATGGGAATCTTGGATTTTTATATTTTTTTCGAGAATTCAGATTTTAAATAATAAATAACTTAAATATCTTTAATCTCCTTTTCTCCCCATACAAAGATATGCATACAGATTTTTCCATGGAGTGTATGCATGCAAGTGTACCAGAATTAATATCTTACAGATTAATGTTTATTCTCTAAATTATGTGTACAAATATTTCAGGCAGATATTAAATATTTGGGAACTCTTTCCAAGTGGACAAATCTAGTTATGTTCTTTTTTTTTTTTTTTTCCCCATTGTCTTACCAGTTGCCAAATGTTAAATGTTTTCATTCTAACATCAGTAGGGTATGAATATAATAATAATAACAATAACAATAACAATAACAATAACAATAATAATAATAATAATAAATGAAGAAAACAAACAAACAACAACAAACAAACAAACAAACAAACAAAGCTCCTACAGCTAGTCTTTATTTTTAATGGTATCAATGGGATGGTGAACGTGACTCCTGTGAGGACCACAATGTTATGAGCTGAAGCAAAGTTAACTGGCAGTTTCTCTTCCCACTCTCTTCTCTACTGGCAGCTTCTCTTCCAATTAGCCCTGAACTAATATATCTTAGTTGGAGATATTTACAAGCAACTTGCCACAGTTATTTAGAAAAAAATAATATAAAACAATTATGTCAGGCTTGTATAAAAAGCTGCAGCCTTTGACTTTTAGTGTTACTTGCATAAAATAGCTAGCTATTAGTCAAAAATATTATAGGACCTATTCCTAATTAATTCAATGAGAGAGGAGATTAGGCTTCAGAAACTTGCCAAGGTGTATTGTCTTTTTATGTACAATATAACAAGAGTATATCACGTGCTTGATTACATTTTCATAAATATTTTTCCCCATATTTAACAGTTACTCCAATGAAAATGCTTTGCTCCCTTTACACATATGTAAAAGAAGCCAATCTTTTATGTTTGCTATATTTAGGAAGTGGATTTATTTTTATCATAAATGATACAACTAGAAAATATTATATAATAGCAAAAATGTTATATAACAGACAAATATATATATATATATATATATATAGGCTATGGTTTACCTTTTATAGATACTGGTATTGACTTAAATTTTCTATATTAGATTTAATCTTTTTTTTTTCCCCAATTTGATGATAATTATATTAAAGATTTAATAATAGTAAATAATAATAATCAATAATGATAATAATATAATATAATAAGGTGTAGTAACAAAAACCACCACCACCACCAATAATAATAAATAATGTGTTTTTACAGTTTTTGCTATACACAAGAGTTTTTTGCCTTGCCCTAGAGTGGAATGGTAAGCATCCTCACAAAAGCAGTGATAACAGAGAGTTATTCTGAAAGTTTAAGCCAGATAGAGAGAAGAGAAGTAAAAGGAGAAAGGACATTTTTAAGTGAGTCATTGTGTACTGCCAAAATCCTTATTTTTCCTGCACTGTATAGACAAATAATTTAACTGTTTGGGATTTTAAAAACTAATGATATAAAAGCATCTCTTCTCCACATTTTCAATAGTGAACATTTCTGCTCCATTATCCTCCATTAACTAGGTGCCATTAGCTGCATTATACAATATTTCTGCCATTCAGTCAGGTTGATATGAGCATAAACCAGTGTATTTTGTTGACAATAGGAGACATAATAAGGGGAATAATGGATCATTTTACCTTTAACTTTATGGGGATCTTTGCCTGAGGTGAAGACAAAATCTTGAGACATTTTCCCAGGTCATATCTCCCCTATGTATTGTACAAAATTGTCAGCCTTTAGTGTGGAAATGGGATTTGAAAACTAAAATATTTCTCTCTTCAAGTGTTTTCCTTTCAGTATCTTTCAAAAGAGAAGTCATGAAAATTTCAGAAAAAGAGCATTATATTTATATATATATATTTTTTTTTCTCAGAGATTATAAAGTGCTTTCAAGTTATTTCACTTCGTTAAACACTGTTTGACTGCTTGGGAAGAATACTGAGGCATTAAAATGCCAATCAAATTATAGATAACATCAGCTGAAAATTGTATGGTGCATTCAGACTGTTTCCAGTTCTACTTTTTCTTCATAGTTGTGTTCAAAAAACACCCAGAAAACAATTTATGCCACATAATAATCAAAAAAATAGTGAATGATAAATAATTTTCAATATACTGAGACCGTCTAGTTCACTCAACACTACTAACTAATCTTTAATTACAACATAGTATAAAACTTGTACTTGGGAACAAGTTTGGGATTTTTGATAGAAAAATGTAAAAGTAAAAAAAAAAATAAAATAAAAAGAATTAAAAGTAAAGAAACTAGAATTTGAAATTATTGTGCTTTAGCCTGGCAGGACTACACATCTGTTTGCTCACCACCACCACCACCACCACCACCCCTAACCCAGTGAGATGGGGGGAGAGAATCGGGAGGAAAACAAAGTAAAAGCTCATGGGTTGAGCTAGAGACAATTTAATAGGACAAAAATGGAAGGGAAATTAATAATAATAATAATAAATAAAATGCACAATGCAATTGCTTACTGCCAGCTGACTGATGCTCAGCCTGCTAATGAGCAGCAGCCCACTCCAACCAGCCACTCCACATTTAATTGCTCAGCATGATGTCATATGGCATGCTGTCATAACATATGATATCCCTTTGGCCAGTTTGGGTCAGCTGTCCTGGTTCTGTCCCCTCCCAGCTTCTTGTACACCCCCAGCCTCCTCACTGGCAGGGCGATAGGAGAAGCTGAAAAGTCCTTGCTTTAGGGTAAAAACTGCTCTGCAACAACTAAAACACCAGCATGTTATCAACATTATTTTCATCCTAAATCCAAAACACAGCACCATACCAGGAGGAAATTAACTCTATCCCAGACAAAAACAGTACAGGAATATACAATAGTGTTATTTCCAAAGCACCCCAATGACAGGTAAATTCAGTTTGATTTAAGAGGTCTGATAGAGAGTTTTGAGATAATTTCACATGGCAACATGGGAACATGGACATTAAGAATTAGGAAATCAGGAAATTACCATGGAGGTGGGAAACTTAACAAAAGGAACAGAAATACTCTGAGGAATTCTCAAAAAGTAGTTATCAAATGATTTGTTGTCAGTTTGGGAAGGTAGAAGTAGTTCAGCAAGAGTATAGCAAAGCTTTCTATTGCACTGAGAGAGCCTTATTGTCAGTAGCTTTATTGAATTTAATAGCTTTTTTAATTATCTGTTTAATAAAACAGAAAATATAGTTGTCATATATGTAGATTTTTCCAGATAAAGTGAGGTGGAAAAAACTTTTGGGAAAGTATAGTCAAGCAGATTTTGATTCCCTGTCTGTAATATTTTTAATTTGTGTTACATAATGAATACCACTGGGGGACAGACTTATACTTAAAAATAATCTAAATACAGGGAAGAATATCTGAAATCAATAAGTTTTAGTAAAGAAAAATATACACAGAGGGGACAAACTTAATGCCAATATATAAAATAACAGCTGGACAAATATCATCGTGTAGGAGGTTATAGGAGACCAGATGTTAGATATTAATTGTTGATGGATCCATGTCATAAAAGAGGAAGGATATGACATTGTAGACACCTGCATCTGCAATTCACTTTTTCTTGATAATATGACCAACTCAAAATTAGTTAAGGATGGATAAAATTAGGAAAGATAAACCTTGTCACAAGTATTATGACTGTTGTTTATAAACCATGATAGATACATTTTTAGAGAAATTAGAGTGGGATTGACTGATGTGTATCTCACCTTATCAGCAGTGTTTGCTTTTAAAATCAGACGTAGAACTTCCAGGCTTTCTCTGTGCACATTTGCATTTTCCTGAGTGCCAGCTGACCACTACCATATTAATTTATGGCTATAGTACAACATAAAGTAGGGAACATAGATTTTTACAAAGTTTTCAGACACAATACTTTGTTACCCATATGGTACACATCAACTTTTCGGCAAATTAACAAAAATCTAAACTTCATTTATACACATCTCTGCTCTTGAGTGTTAGGCTTCTTGCTTTTTTCCCCAGGTAAGGTTTTCTATGTTAACTTTGTTTCAGCTTCTCTGTGATGTGACTAATTATGAGGAGCAAAACACTGGTCTAATGGATAACTGGGAGGTTTCATATTGCAGGAACCGAAATTGGTTTCTTCAGCAAGACTTCTAGAGCATACATATTTAAATAACTAACTTTTAGCTTGGAAAATAACCAGGACTGATGACTTCTCTGTTAGTACCTCAGGAGGTGCTGAGAGATACCGAAAAATCTTTGAACACATGAGTTTACAGATCATTTTGACAGAGAACTGAAAACTCCTTTTTAACATTTTCATTTTTCATATTGAAAAAATCTTAGTTTTGACTTAGTTTTATGTCTCCATAATTTATTAAAAAAATAAATAAATGCTCTTCTTGCCGTCAAAGTATCTGCCTTTGTACTACGTACACTTCCAGTAGCTAGTGCTGATGAATGTAGTTTCAAAAATGCCATTGGACCAAGCTACCATTATTTTCTTCCAGTCAGGGGTGAA
This sequence comes from Cygnus olor, assembly GCF_009769625.2. Taxonomy (NCBI): domain Eukaryota; kingdom Metazoa; phylum Chordata; class Aves; order Anseriformes; family Anatidae; genus Cygnus; species Cygnus olor. Next base: position 159,113,636 of record NC_049169.1, on the reverse strand, counting down.
CATTTCTTTATGAGCTCCATGATTCATAAGCTTCAATCACTGGGTAAAATATGCAAGTATATTCAAGGAAAAACACTTTTTGTATGTGTGTGTGTGTGTATGTCTATGGCATCTAGGCCACAGACATCCTGTGAGAAAGTGGTTCGTAACTTAGTTTTATAAGCAGTGATATTACTTGTTATTTACTGTGATGTGCCTAACAGTAGAGGGAAGGACTGTCACACTAATATATTCCAGTGACTCTTCTCCATTAGTCTTGCTAGGACAGAGCTGTTGTCAGGCAGCACGAAAGATACACAGCTGAACATTATGTAGATTATATTGTTTTCTATGTCAGTTATGAACTGTAATTAGACAATAAAAAAAACTTACAGTGACAAGAATGATGAAACCTGTGGTTACTGCTTAGAGAAGTTACAGATTATCCATACTGGAAAAATTTGCAAGCAGAATGCATAAATATCTGCTAGTAATTACTCAAGTGAGATTATTTTCAGGAAGAAGCAATATCTGTCACTCATCTGCAAAATTTTGCAAGCCTTTGAATTGACAATGCTTCTTTAGGACTGAAATAGAACAAACTTCAAACTCAATAAAATTAAAACTATTTATGAATAGTTTACTTGCTACTGCATTGGAGTCAGGGAATATTCTAAATTGTCTCGTCTATTTTGCATGAAATATTATTCTTTCCTGTGCTAATCATCCTTATACTAGGTTGCTGAAGATCTTCTGCACTCACTGCCTATTGGACTCATGGTTGGATTTGTCTATGTAGCTTCAGAAGATTTTGGATGCCTTAGTCACTTGGCTGATGGAAGAATAACCAGATTCAGTCAGGAGTCCAGATCACCAGAGAAGTATGAAGTGATGAGGCAGGTCGGAAGTCAAGCTGGGAAGACAAGTTACCAGATCAGGACAAGGTACATGGGTAGGCACAGAAATACTTGTCACATAGCTCAGTCAGGGTCCAAAGATAAGGTCCCTGAGTTTAGATTCAGTTCTTGAGAGCCACCTTTGCCACAATTTTTAACACCACTCCTCCTAACCTGTCAGATCTAAAGTTGCAAAACTGCACTGTATCAGCACTGGCTTTGGGTACTGGTAGTTAAATACCTTTCTGGGGGATCCAGAGGGAAGGTTGCATTCATAGACTCTAACAGCCAAACAAACAACTGGAGAACGGCCCTTAATGCATCTATGCATACATTATGTATGCAATATAATCAAATACCTCAAATTACTATTCATTCTTTTGCCAGGTACATTTACAAATATTATTATTATTATTTTAAATAATAATAATTACTGGAGAAATATCCTTTCAGATACATTTTATTCTCTGTTTTAGTAAAACTATGTTCGAAATGTTGCAGAATCTATAAAAATTTGTATAAACTTTCTGAATACGTTTCTTAGTATAGTCCTTGGTTGTTCAGGGAAAAAAAAAAAAAAAAAAAAAAAAAAAAAAAAAGTAGTAATAACCTTGGGCCAGAGATGTCAATGGAATTTTCCACAAGCTCTTTTTTTTTGGCTATGGTAACTTTGATGCTTGTTCTGCTCAGTTGTATATCTGCTATATTGTTTGGAATACTTTAAAGTACCTACCTATACATGAGTTAATATTTGTCTAGTAATATTCTTGTGTGAAGTGGAATCTCTGGAAAAAACTTTTAGTGTGTAGAATGAACAAACTGCTTCTGATCCCTTATTTTCATGACTTTTTAAGGGAGGTTTGTAGTTAGTCAGCAGAACTATACCACTTTATTTTGTTTTAAATTTAAAGGTGATAAATTTTCAAAGTGTTTTGTAAAGAATTTTATCTAGCATTCTTGAAATTTATATGACTTAGGGCTGCTGTTCTTAGCACACAAGACATTTTAGTTCATTCTCCGTTATGCCCCCTCATAGTGTTATGGAGAGGACCCATTCCAGAACTTCCTTGACTGCAGAGGGCAACCAGATATAAGTAGGTGGAGCCGCCCTCCTCAAAAAAACTATTTTCCAGCTCTACTCTGACATGATTAGGCACAGAGCTGCTCAACGGGTATCCTGAACAGCCTCAGTCAATACCTTTTATTTCCTTTTGCTCTTTACATGTTATTCCCTTTCAACAAAAAAGTTATCTTCTGTTTACACTTTCCTTACTAGCTATGGTTTAACTGGCTTTATAACCTTATTTGTTATTTATGGTTTGATTGCCTGATAATTTCTATCTACCTTAATCAGTAATTCTGCTAACCTTCTTTTGAAATGTATGGTGTCCTACTGGGGCTGTTGTTGTTGTCTTGTTAATGGTGCTCTGGATCAGAACGAGCAATCTCAGTATACATTACTCTTACCTCAATATTGGTAGCAACCTGTTATTCCTTAAGTTGCTATTTTTTAAAGGTGCCACAAATCAAGATTTGTCATCCACATGCATATCCTAACATCCTTTCTCATAGTTTGTATACCCATATAATTCTGTAACACTCTTTCCTTTCATAATCTGGTTATAAAGATGGGCAATAGTGGGAAAATAGTAAGCATACTTTTTTTTTTTTTCTTTTTCTTTTGCTTTTTCTTTTTCGTTTTCTCTTTTTTTCTTTTTTCTTGTTTTTTTTTTTTTTTTTTTTTTTTTCTTTGTTCTTTTTTCTTTTTCTTTTTTCTTATTTTCCTTTTTTCTTTTTTCTTTTTTTTTTTTCTTTTTTTTTTTTTCTTTTTTTTTTTTTCTTTTTTTTTCTTTTTTTTTTTTTTTTTTTTTTTTTTTTCTTTTTTTTTTTTTTTTTTTTTTTTTTTTTTTTTTCTTTTTTTTCTTTTTTTTTTTTTTTTTTTTTTTTTTTTTTTTTTTTTCTTTTTTTTTTTTTTTTTGTTTTTCTTTTTTTTTTTTTTTCTTTTTTTTTTTTTTTTTTTTTTCTTTTTTTTTTTTTTTTCTTTTTCTTTTTCTTTTTTTTCCACAATTGCCATTTTAGAATTAGTGAACACCACAGATGTTGAATAATAGCACTGTAAACATTGTCTGACACAAGATGTGGCACCCTGTCCATCAAAATGAAGTCTTTTCTTTCTGTGTCTCTTTTACCAGGAAGTTAAAAATTAAGTACGTCTCAAGTAATGAGATTGATGAGATTGGACAGACTGGATCCTATCCACAGAGCTTAAGAACGAATAATGAAATGCAGTAATAAAGTTCTGGAGCTAATGATTTAAATGGTTAAATGTATTTTATTTCTATTTTCCTTGGGGGATGAGTGGCTGGAAAGCATCCCTGTGGAGGGAATCTGGGGGTGCTGGTTGACAGTATGCTCAATATAAGTCAGCAATGCCTCAGTAGTGCCCTGGCAGCCATGAGAACAAACAGCATTTTGAGGTGCACTAAATACAGCACAGCCAGCTGGTTAAAGATGCAGCCTCACTTTGAATATCACTTGCAGCTCTGGGCTCCATGATATAAAAGGGGTGTTAAGTTATTTGAATGCATCCAGAGGGCAGCAAAGCTAGTAAAAGGACTGGAAGGCATGTCTTACGAGGAAAGGCTGAAGACATTTGCATTGTGTAGTCTGGAGAAGATAAGGTTATCAGGAGCCTTCATTGCTCTCTACAATTTCCCAAGGAAAGGAAATGATCAAGGAGACTTCAGTCTCTTCTCCCTGGTAACCAACAATAGAACACAGAGGAATGGCACAAAGCTGTGCTAGGGGAGGTTCAGAATGGATATTTTGAAAAAAATCTTTACTGAAAAGGTGGTCAAAAATTCTAGCAAGGTGGTTGATGCCCTACGAATGTCATTGTTCAAGAGGCACTTGGATAATGTCATTATCAAAATGCTTTAACTTTAGGTTAGCACCGTAGTGGTCAGGACTTGATATCTTTGAAAGTCCCTTTCAACTATTCTAATTCTAATTCTAATTCTAATTCTAGTTATCTGTTGATGTGAAGAGATCCATTTCTTCGCATTTTAGCAATGGTAATTTTGTGCTGATGCATAACAACCAGTTAGGCATGAATAATTGAATACGGTTCTTTCAATAGAAGAAGAGTTGTACATTTAATTATTAACTAAATTGACATTTATTTTGTAAAATAAGCACAATAACTCATAAAGAAGTTGTAGCTAGCAAAAAGATGTGGATCATATATAGGCCAAAACTTTAATAAACACCACTAATAATAAAAGTCCAGTTAACAGACCACTGATAAATTAAAGATGTCTCACTTATTTCTAAACATTTTGGGCATTTGTGTAGTGAGCTTTAAAAAAGACTGTTCTTTCTAGGAACTAATTCAGTTCTTGAGATGTAGCATATAACAAAAATGGAATTCTCAAGCATGTTTGAAATTCTTCTACTTCTCTCCCATTGGTAATAAATCCTGTTTTACAAGCTCAGGCAGTAAAGTTCTGATGATTGAGTAATCCTTAAACAGTTTGTGCTCATCCATTTTGTCTACAAGGAAAGGTCTTTCATAGCAGCCAAAAGATCACTGACAACCAATATTTCACTGAAAGAGAAATTAAAGAAATTATATGGTTGTTCTAATTAGATAACTTCAGGGAAGTCATATATTGTTTCCATACTGTTACGGGAAAAAGGATAAAATCTTTCTTCAGTTTCCACAGTGAACAGGCTAAATCTAAAGCTGATATAGAGGTTGATCCTACAGGTCTTTCTTAACTTGAATTGTAAAGATGATTTCTCATCTAGCTCCTGTCCCATCAGTTTTTACAGTTTTTATCAATTTCTTCCTCAGGAACCACCTCCCCCCTCAAAAAACAAACAAACAAACAAACAGAAAACACCTCTTTTGGCTTCACTTGTCTTCACTGAGATTTAGTGAACGGTAAATAACAATTCTGGGCATTGAGTTATTGTTTTCCAGAATTCCTTACAACTGAAATACATTGGAGTACAGAAGTGGTCCAATTGATTAAATCATAACACTGGCCTACAACTGTAATCAAAATTACAATGGTATGTTAATCATAAAAAATGATCTTTCCTATTTAAGCTTGTATTGCAAAATGAGAGATACCAGGATTGAGATGAATCACAGAATGTCCACACAGTTTAATGGTTAATCCATTCCTTGTCCTTATCTGAAACTGTCTCAGTTTGTTCTATTGTGTGTCCTTAGCTAAGAAAGCAAAAATGATATTGCCTTACTGTTATAAAAATGTGTGCACAGATCAGACAATCTGAATGGGTATAAAGAAATTTGGGGCTGAATCACTAGTCTTACTAAAACACTCTGGTTCAATGCTTAAGAACATTAACAGTGAACAAGTTTTTATCTTGTTCAATATGAATATCCTACATAAACCTTGAAACTACACTTCACATTACTGCAGTTATTTTTCTTTACTTTTTATTCTACTGTCTTGTTAAATTTCAGCAGCACTAGAACTGATTAGTAATAGCTAAAAACACTGCTTTCCTTATGTGTTCTACTTAGCACCTTTTTCAGCTGCATTTTTTCATATGTAGGAGAAATTTGAAAGAGAATCTTTGAGAAAGGATTATATATTTGGTCTCCAAAGTTTTTATGTTTATGTCAAAACTATAAAGAACTTTCTATGTTGATTTTGTTCACATTGTGTTTTCAGCTTTATTCTTTATTTTTATTTGTATAAAAGTAATTATATTCCTTAGCTTCCTCTCCTAAGAAAAGTAAAGAGTCTTTAAGACTCAATTTTTGTTTGATGGCTGTTTACACTTATTTTTCAAATATTATCTTCATTTTCAAGTAGCCTAATTTGCTATATTTTAGTTTCAAATATCCATGGAAGTAAAAATTTGACAAGCCAGACATTCCAGCACCTAGACCTGTGGTTGGTGCAAGTTGCAGCTGATGACCAGTAACCAGAGGGATCTCTTAGGGATCAGTACCATGATCGGCACTATTTAATGCCTTCATTAATGACTTAGGAGACAGGATGAAGTGTCCTCTCAGCAAGAGTGTAGGACTGTAAACAACACTAAAGTGGGAGTACCATTCAATACACCGGTGGGCTGGGCTGCAATTCAGAGGCACATCAGCAATCCTGAAGAAAAGCAATGATAGGAACCTCACGAATCTCAGCAAATGAAAATGTGAAGAATTGCATGGTACAGGAATAAGCCTACACCACTGCAGAGACTGAAGGTGATTAGGGAGCAGCTTTGCTGGAAAGAACCCAATGGTGGACAGCAAAAGGAACATGAACCAGCATTGGGCTCTTGTATAGATGGCTGATAGCACGTTTGGCTGTGTCAGCAGGATTTTTTTTAGCAGGTCCAGCAATGCAATCTTACCCATTTATCTGGCACTTGTGAGACCAAAAACCAAGCCCCCAGTCTGGGGCTCCTCCACACAACACAGTGAATCCAGGGAAGGTCTGCAAGGTGGTTTGAGACTGGCACACAGAACAAAGAAGGAAAGTCTGAGAGAGCTTAGTTTGTTCAGACTGGAGAGGACACAGCTCAAGGAAGACTTTGTGCATACAAATACCTGTTTGGATGATGAAGAAAAAATAGGAAAAGAGTCTTCTTAGAGATGCATGGTGATAGAATGAGAGGCAATAAACACAAGGTGGAACACTGAACATTCCCACTAAACTTAAGGAAAAAAAAAAAAGAATTACCACAAGGCTGGTCAAACACTGGAAGAAGTCTTGTGGAGCTGAAGAATATCCATTGCAAGGTGTTCAAGACTCAACTCAACACAGTCCTGCTTTTGAGCAGGGGTTTGGACTAAGTGATCTTCAGAGAACCCATCAACCTAAATTATGATTCCATGAAACTAAGAAAAACAAATAGAAAATGTGAAAATCCACATATTGGTAATTTTATTTCTTACAGTAGCAGTTATTGTTTATCTAGAAATCTGTGCATATAGGTTTGTTGCTCATATAGTTTGGGTACTTTGACAACTGGTTTATATTGTGCTTTCTCACATCTTATGTACAACTCAAGGTCTTCAGACGAAAATTAAGAAACATTGAAATAAATAGTGCAGCAACACTGGTAAAATTTACATGATTTATAGAAAAGGGCAAATTATCTGCTCTTTTTGCTATATTTAACACTTTTAACAAACAATTCAGTAACCTTTCCTTAGAAGTGCAGGTTCTCCATCTCTTTGAATATCTTTGTGACCCTCCCATGAGCCCTCTCCATTCTGACTGCATTGTTTATGAAGTTTAACAAGTGTAAAACCCTGTGTTGATTTTTTTTCCTTCTTCTCTGAATCCTGATTCTCTTCCTCTGCACTACCCCAATTTCAAGCAAGAAAAAACAAGTTAAACTCTCCTTGAAATAAATAAATAAATAAAAACACAAAAGGCCCTACTAACTGACATCGTTACTGTGCTATTTCATTTCAAGGAAATCCAACTGTAGCTGTAATGACACAAGCTCAGTTGCCCAGAAAGCAAACAGCTAATCATCCTTTTTGTGATCGCCAAAGTATGGCATCTCCCTCCCCCATCAGAACATTAGAGAGTGGACAGCAGCAGTCACATCTGTAGTATCCAGACGTTTCACTTTTTTTTTTTTTTTTTTTCCCTGGCTGCTGTCAATTAACAGATTTTCTACCTCAACATCAGGTGCCAAGAAAGTGGCATCTTAACTCATATAGATACAAAGCCAAGACAATTATCATAGTCATTGATTCCTTCAGGGATCAGAATACCAGTCAACACTGGTGGCAGTTCTGCTAACCCCCTCCTTACTTTTCCAAGCTTTGAAAACTGTTTTAATCTGTGATCACTGTGCCCGAGACAGCCTCCAACCTTCACATCACCCACAAGTCCTTCTCTATTTATGATCAAGAGGTCCAGGAGGGCACTGTCCATGCACTCACCAGCTGTGTCAGGAAGTTATCTTCCATATACTCTAGTTATCTTCCATACACTCTAGAAACCTCCTAGACTGTTTCCTCTCCACTGTTGTATTTCCAGCAGACATCTGGTAAGTTGAGTTCCCCCATGAAATGTGATTGGACAACTAATACTGGATAGTATTTTAAGACACATGAAGGACAACAATGTGCCTGGAGTGGTCAGCACAGATTTATGAAGGGAAAATCATGTTTAACCCATGTAATAGCCTTCTGCCACGGGATGACTGTATAGGTGGATAAGCAGAGAATAGTCATTTTTGTTTATCTCAACTTTAGTAAGGCATTTGACACTATTTTCTCATAACTTCCTCGTTGTCAGACTGATGAAGTACTTACTAGATAAGCGAACTGTAAGGTAGACTGAAGAAATCATAGAATCATAGAATCATTAGGGTTGGAAAAGACCTCCAAGATCATCTGATCCAACCATCACCCTACTACCGATATCACCCACTAAACCATGTCCCTAAGCACCTCGAGCGAGTCCAGAGAAGGGCGACCAAGCTGGTGAGGGGTCTGGAGAACAAGTCTTACGAGGAGCGGCTGAGGGAGCTGGGCTTGTTCAGCCTGGAGAAGAGGAGGCTCAGGGGCGACCTTATCGCTCTCTACAGTTACCTTAAAGGAGGCTGTAGTGAGGTGGGGATTGGTCTGTTCTCCCACGTGCCTGGTGACAGGACGAGGGGTAATGGGCGAAAGTTGCGACAGGGGAGTTTTAGGTTGGATGTTAGGAAGTACTTCTTTACCGAAAGGGTTATTAAGCATTGGAACGGGCTGCCCAGGGAGGTGGTGGAGTCACCATCCTTGGAGGTCTTTTAAAAGACGTTTAGATGTAGAGCTTAGCGATATGGTTTAGTGGAGTGCTTAGTGTTAGGTCGGAGGTTGGACTCGATGATCTTGAGGTCTCTTCCAACCTAGAAATCTGTGTCTGTGTCTGTGTCTGTGTCTGTGTCCAACCTTTCCTTAAACACTCCCAGAAACGGTGATGCCACCACTTCCCTGGGCAACCTGTTCCAATGCCTGACTACTCTTTCTGAGAAGAAATGTCTCTTAATTTCCAACCTGAACCTCCCCTGGTGCAACTTGACACCATTCCCTCTAGTCCTATCACTAGTTATCTGTGAGAAGAGGCTGACCCCCAGCTCCTCACACCTTCCTTTCAGGTAGCTGTAGAGAGCAAGAAGGTCTCCCCTGAGCCTCCCCTTCTCCAGATTTAACAACCCCAGTTCCTTCAGACGCTCCTCACAGGACTTGTGTTCAGAGCCTCCACCACCTTCCTAGCCCTTCTCTGGACACACTCCAGGGCCTCAATGTCCTTCTTGTTCTGAGGGGACCAAAACTGAACACAGTTCACAGTTCACAGTTCCTCACCAGAGGACGATAAAAGGGGATGATCACCTCCCTGGTCCTGCTGGCTACCCTATTCCTGATACAAGCCAGGATGCCGTTGGCCTTCTTGGCCACCAGGGCACACTGCCAGCTCATGTTTAGGCGAACATCAATCAGCACCCCCAGATCCTTTTCCTCTGCACAGTTTTCAAGCCACTCTCCCCCAAGTCTGTAGTGTTGCCTGGGGTTGTTGTAGCCGAAGTGCAGGACCCGGAACTTAGCCATGTTGAACCTCATCCCATTGTTCAATGTCCTCAATAACAACCTGGATGATGGAACAGTGGATCCTCAGCAAGGTTTCAGATGATACAAAATTATGAGGAGCATTTCATACAGCAGAAAGTTGAGATACCATTCAGAAGGACTGAAACAGAAAATTCTAATTAAACCTAACAAACAAGATTTACTGTGAGGGTGGTAAAATGCTGGAACAAGTTGTCCAGAGAAGTTGCACAGTCTCTGTCCTTGGAAACATTCAAAAGCCAACTGAACATGGTCCTGAGCAGCCTATTCTAGCTCACCCTGCTGAGAGCAGGGGTTTGGACTTGACAATCTCCAGAGGACCTTTCTTCTGATCTTTTAGTCCACTGCTAAGTACACAATGAAGAAGCTGCAGGGTTGATAAAAGAGGGGACACGTGCAGATAAAAATTCACGTTCTGTTCTTACAACAAATATCAACACAAACAGTAACTCTCGACTCAAGCTGACATGCATAGTCCTTTAGAAAGAATCTAAGCCTTCCTGTACTTGCACCTTAGCCATGCCTTAATTTCTCACTTAATTACCAGACTATTTCCTGTTATTCATGCTTGAGCGTACCTCCATAAATTATATAAGACAGATTACTAAGTCTGCTGCTAGTACAGTTCAGGATGGGGTTATGACTGGTGAAATCAGGGATCAAATATATCAAAAATAAAACATATTTAATCTACTTCCATTAAAATGTAATCAATTTGCATTAAGATTTAAACAGAAAGGTTTCTTATTCTTCAGCTGAATTGCTATAGATTTTTTCCTGTGATCCATCAGCCAGGAATTCTATCAATATATAATGCACTTGAAGCTGAATTTAGTAAAACTGACCCCTTATATGCGTATTATGTCAACTGTGTTCATTAACTGAGTTTCTGAAGTTGTTCAGATGTACAAAAATTTAATGTCTGAAAACCTGTAAGGTCACAGCCAACACAGGTTTATGAGGGGAAAGTCCTGTTTAACTGATTTAGTTTCCTTTTATGAAAACGTTACCCATGTAGTTGACCAAGGGAAGCCAGCTGATGTAATCTTTTTGGATTTCAGCAAAGCTTTCAATACTGTTTCTCACAGTAACCTTCTGGACAAAATGTCCAACATACAGGTAGACAAATACAAATACAAAGACAAATACAGGTAGACAAGTAGATGGGTGAACAACTGCATGATGGGTTGGAATCCTGAGGCTCACCAGTGGGGTTCTGCAGGACTCCATTTTAGAGCCAGTTCTCTTTAACATTTTTATAAATGATCTGGATGCAGGACTTGAATGCATCCTACGTAAGTTTGCAGAATTAGGAGGAGATGTGGCTTATTTGACGGTAAAGAGGCCTTGCAGGGAGATTTTGACAAATTGAAAGGCTTTGCTTTGACGTAAAGATGAGATGAAAATATCTATCATTTTGTTAAACCAATAACCTGTTTTAAAAATTATCAGCTCTTGGCATCTGCCTGTAACAGTTACATCTTGCTGTTTTTACCTTTCTGTGTAGGTAGGTCAGTTATAGCAGATATTTCAGAATGGCAGTATATCCCTCAGAATGCAAGTAATGTGAAACATCACTGAAGACACAGTTGCTCTTCTGAACTATAATACATAGCATTTTTGGCATAGTGGCAACATTCTCTGGAACATTTCCTCCTGTTTCTCTAGCTCATTAGAATACTGCCTAGCCAGACCCCAAAAAATCCCACCCATAGTTTGTGCAACACATTTTCAGTATATTTTCATCCTCAGACAGTCATTTACAATATAGGATGCAGAGTGTGCAACTGGCAACTCATTGCTTGGAACTGAATTAAGAGAAAGAAATCCAGTAGCTTGCCATTCCACTATACATGACAGACACCAGGCAGCAGGTAGTGTCATCAGAGTTCTTTTGGTATCATTGCATTGTCAGTTGGACAACCAAAAAATTAATCTTACTAGATAACCACTCTCAGGATTGATCACTGTCTGTACGACATAAACAGCTATTCCACATAATATTCAGTTTGACCTCAGCACCCTGCCTTTTCTTATAGTATCCTGAACAATTAAGTATTTAGCTCCTCTGTTTTGAGCTCTGTGCTAAATGTTATTCATGGTCTATCTACTAGGAAGCAACTAGTTCAGAATTCATCAAGCAAATACAAAATTGAAAAGTTTGATACTAGTGCACAAAGTTTCAGTAGACAGAATCTGACTAACTCGGCATTGTTGAGCATGTTTCCAGAACTTGTGGAAATACGGTGGAGGAACAGTTTTTCTTTCATTTTTATTTTTCCACTACATGTGGAAATATAATTTTCACTATTTGTGAAGATGACTCCTCTATTTGGTTAATTCTCAAATTGTCTCAGATGAATAGACCAAGAAATATTTTATTTTTGGTGAAAAGGAAAAAGTAGCAGAGAATATCCTTGCTGAGCTAGACATCAGAGAAGAATGGCTTTAGGGAGGTGAGAGCATAGACAGAATAGGAACTATCTGAGAACAAAAGATGGCACCTATTCATTGTGTTCAGAAGAGGGAGAACTGGTTGAATAACTGTATGCCAACCTGAAAATGCTTTTCAGATTCTTCAATTAAAGCATAGGAAGGTATGACAGTGCCTCTGCGTGGCACCTATTGGCTAGCTGTAGGTGGCTTCTCACTCAGTTGTTGTTTCAGATTGAATTCAGAGGTGTATAACAGATCACAAATTGTAAAAAGGTTTCTGCACTCCACACAATCTTTCATATTACACTCTAGGGGGTTGGTTACACTCAGAAGTAAAAAACTAAAAATGTTAACATTTTCAGGGACATAACTCATTCACTGTATCTTATCATTATATCATTATCATACAGCTTAGGGAACTGAAAACTTGTTCATTGGTCCAATTCATTATTGTTTCATAGAATCATATCATAGAATGGCTCGGGTTGGAAGGGACCTTGAAGATCATCTAGTTCAAACCCCCCTGCCATGGTTCGGTGGGGGGTTGGAACAAGATCAGGTTGGCCAGGGCCTAATGTTTGCATCTCTCATCTGTGGTGGTTTTACCCTGCTGGGCAGCTGAACTCCACTCATCAATAATGCCAATCATTTTCTTGTGATGTGGAACATATGCAAAAACTGGGGCATATGTTCTGAATTACATTTTTACTCTGTACTAAGCACCAGAACCATGACAAAATGAAAAAGAAAAGGTGAAAAGGAATGCTGAATGAGAATTTAAAAGAAACTCATATAAAAACAACTCATATCTTGTGGACTCTATTTGGCTGAGACAAAAAGTTTTGTGGTTATAGTTTCACAAGAATGTAACATCACAAGAATGTAACATCAAAGGCTATACAGGCTATTTTTAGGTTGTCCATCTCTGAAAGAAAAAAATGGATGTGTAACCAAGGATGCAGGATGATGAATTATGCCTGGGGATGTGAAACAACTGTTAGCATGGACCATAGCTAATAAGGTGAAGGTTTTTGATCTGCAAAAAGAAGCAAGTTACCACTGACAACAAGAAGTGATGACTTTGAAAGAGACCTGTAGATTATAAAGGAATGAGATTATGGTGCTGATTTGTTGTATGCTCTATGAGAAAGAAAGTTATGAAAATGTGCAAATCAGTCTCTAGGTCCCTTTTAATATTCTACTCTGGGGTCTTATTACATGGTCATGCATTGTCCTATATTCTGTAAATGTTATGCTGTGGCACTCCAGGTAGCTATCAGTGAGGATAAAGAGATGTTTGATTTCCTCTGCTCAGTATCTGAGTTGAGTATAGGTGGCAAGGTATCACCATGAGGGGGGCTGCGGGGGTGGCATCTGCAAGAAGAGGCCAGGGTGTTCCTCAGCCAGACACAGCCAGTTTTAGCTGGTTCCAACAGCCCCACTGCAGGACACAGCTGAGCCCAGCAGACAAGATGGTGGCACCTTGGGGAACACGTGTTTAAGAAAGGGAAAAAAAAAAAAACAAAAAAAAAACAGGCAGAGAAAGAGGGGAAAAGATTGTTAGGAGCATTAGTGCAATCACCAAGGTCAGGTAAAAAGGAAGCAGAGGAGGTGCTGAAGCAGCAGACAAAACAATTGTGAACTGACTGAACCCCCCATTCACCATCCCTCTGCACTGCTCAGGGGAAAGATGTAGATAGACACCAACAGCTTTAAAATTTGAATTATTTATTTATTGTCAAAGCTGCACCAAATGCTACCCTGCACCACATCAGGCCTTAAAAGGCCATAAAAAGAGTGGCCTTTGATATTACATGTATGCAGGAGCATGAATGCACCACTAAAACAAAATCAGATGAGGATCTTGCAGAGTTCTTCCACTATCTTTTAGAAGGACACCAAAAGACACATGCCTGTCGAATGCAATACTAAAATTTTTAATAGCATTCTTTACCACTACATATACATACCTTAGAGCTTTATGATCTGAAAAATGACCAACAAGACTGTTGCCTTTATCATGATGTGATACTCCTGAGTTATCAGGATGACTGCAACCTTCTGTACAGGAACCATTTAGTCAAGCTGATGAACAAGTTGCCACTGGATGAGCATATTTCTGAGTTTGTGTCATCAGCTCCCAAATCCTATGGCTGCCTGCATTCTAAGGGGAAAGCATTGTGTGAAAGTTAAATTCCTCTGTTTTTACAAAAAGAAAAGAGAAAAGAGCACATTTGAAGCACTGAGAGCATTGAGGTAACTAATGCTGAACGTAAATGTTAATAGCTGCCCCCACACACACACACACCCGCCTCAAGTATTTGATAATGGACAGGCAATGCCCATAGTTGGAGTCATGATTGGAGAACACCAATCTCTTACTTTTTTGTTTTGCCTGACAAGGAAATGTTGTGTTAAATTGTAGCTGACTATTGCTGTATCACCTCTATCAAAAATCATTTTTCCGAAAATGTGGAGGTTTTCCCTGAGAGTTTTAGTGATAACCTAATTATTTCCCTTTAATAAAATAAACATGGTTGTGATCAATGATTTGAAGAATTTTGTGTATAAGAGTAGTGAAACTGAAAAGTGTACTTTTTCAAGGTTGAAAATAACCACGCCTTCCATCAAAAGCAAAATGCATGTAGTTATTTAAGAAACAGGCTCTGTCCCTAACTGGACAGGTGAAATTTTGGCAAGACTGGGTTCTTTTATGAAGTACTAGAAGATGCTACAAAGACTCCATATGAGTACCTTTTTGTTCATGCAAATGCTTCTAGGAATGTAAACGATCTTAGGAAAAAAAAATCTGATTGAAGAGTCAATTATTTACATACTGGGAAAGAAAGTCATTCACAAATATGAAGAGAGGAGCTGGCCATACATGATTGTGTGAACAGTGGTGATTAAACACCCTAAAAAAATATGGTTTTGCTCTCAGGTTTCCTGTTTTAGTCAGGAAACAATGATCAGAACATTCCTGGTCTAGAGACTGGGTCAAAGCCAGAGTACAGCCACAGGCAAATGCTTCCCAGACAAGCATCAGGAAACGATCTTTCATATGTCTGCCAATCATCAGTATGAGCTACATGTATCCCTCATAGAGCAGCTGTTCTCAAAATCAGGTGCTACTTGCAGTTTCTTCACAAAAGTGTGGCAAAAATGATAAAAAGTTTATGGACCCCTGCTTCAAAGAAGCTCATCAAACAACGGCTATCTTTGCTACAACCATGTTAATCAACAAAAACTTTTATCGGAAAAACAAATTAATGGTGTGGGGTCCCATCAGTTCAAGCCTCCTACTCTAGGCCTTCAAATGACACTTGACCAGACCCATGAGCATCTATCTCTGTCACACAGGTAGGACCCATCAGCTTTACCAGTCTTGCAGCAACAGTATAGCAGAACGCTGTTTCTATATAATACTACCCACTCCCAAGTAGGAACACGCCCAAGACTACTGCTTGTGACCTCTGTTTATATTATATTTATATATTATATATTTATATGTATATTGTCCCTATATACATATTCCTGCGACATTACCATTTTGTTGTGGTTTTCCTTTACAGTAAGAAATGATTTTCATTACTTAATTTTAAATTATTTTATACATATACTTAATAAATATATCTATATAGGTATAGTTTATCAATATATGTATAAATACAATTACACATAATTGCATATCAATTCATATATATATATGTAGGCATATTTACATATGTCTATATATAACTTAGAGATGTACGTATGTGTGAGGGTTTCCTATGACTATAGGAAACAGGCAAACAATCACTCAGTGTTCTTACATCACATGGAGTATACATATGCCAAGATAGCAGCTGTGACAAAATGACACAGCGTTTTGGCTTACAGGTAAACTAGAAGGTGTGACTTCCGGTGCTGTCCATAAATCACTAGTCATTCTGGGATCACATGGTATATGGTACATAGTAATGCTAAAAATTGCAGCCTGTGGGAAGTAAGGGGACACAGGGCAAGCCTGTCATGTGACCAGAAAAGGGATTGGTCTTCTGGGACCAGGTCAGGTGATCAGAAAAATGGGTGTCATGGCATGTTTAATTTCCTATTCTGCACGGAGGCTGTCCTTTAACTACTGGCAAGATACATTCTCTAATTCACATCTCTAGCATGCAGAAATGCTACACTCAGTCTTTGTCTGTGTTGCTTCTGATTGACAGATAAAATGTTTTTCATTCTGAAGAAAATTAAAAGAGAATATAATGGTAAATAAAACAGAAACAACAACAAAACTTCAATTTTACATATTATCTAGCAGTGCAAGAAATAAAATAATTGCATGAAAAAAATAACAGTCTGAGATAAAATATATTATCAATATTATTCTGAATTTGTCTTTTTTTTTCTTTACCTAACAGTTGCACTATAAAAGAGTATGTATTTGAACAAAAAGGGGAGTCTTGATTTCTTCTTTCCATCCTACTAATTAAGTTCCCTGTAGTTATATTGAATAGGGACTTCAGTGCCCAGCTTTCAGGTATGCTGAGATGATACTGAGATGACACTGAGATGGTACAAGATGTATGCTGAGAAATACAAAACTTCAGTGCATTTGCAGAGCTCTGTCCTATTGTTTGGCTCCCTTTCCCTAAAAATGAATCATGATTATACATTAATTGCAAAGAAAAAATTAATTGAATCTAAAAGCTACCCTAATTATTCTGCATCTTTTGGGGTGTGAAGGCACGCATGACACGGACTCCTGATGGCTCTTCAACAGCAGGACCTTTATGGCCATTTTTCACCACTACATATACTTTCCCCGTAGCCCCACACGTTGTCCACGCACCCGAATCTGTCTTACAATTGATTAGAGACCCTCAGACGCGCCTTGAGCCAGCCAGCAATTGGCTACTGCCCAAAACTCATCTTTAACACTGTAGCCAATTTACTTTATCTCGTCCTTGCTCAAGTTTTTGGTTCTACCACTGTTTTCCTCATTATATCTAACTCAGGGACGTGTGAAACAGCACGAAGCCACCTGCGAATTTCTTTCCCACAAAACAGCACAAAGCTCCCTGCGAATTCTTCTCCCACAGGGTGGATTGAACTATTTTAATCATGTAAATGCTGTGATATTTTGCTTTCCATTCATGTATTTATTAAAACAAAGAACAATACATAAGCCTTGAAGTAGACATTAAATTTTAGATAG
This sequence comes from Cygnus olor, assembly GCF_009769625.2. NCBI lineage: Eukaryota > Metazoa > Chordata > Aves > Anseriformes > Anatidae > Cygnus > Cygnus olor. The sequence goes on along the minus strand of NC_049169.1, from coordinate 159,096,511 downwards.
TTCAGATCTCCAGTCCACTTTACCAAGCCAAAATATTAAATCAAAATATTTTCAGAAAGACTTACAAAATATTTAATAATGACTAGTTATAATATAGTTATAGAGAAATGCAATCACACCCTTTTAATTCATTAAGTAGCTGTCACTAATTCTTATGAGCAGAAATAATAGCACAGTTATAATTATTCTGACATTACATGTATTCAAAAGGTATTATAATCAAGTTAATGATATTGACATATTGGCATATATACATCATTTTCATGTATGGAATGACACTTCTAATCTTATAAATTGGAAGCATTTATACATATATAAAAATAATAAAATTCTAATTGACTTTTGTACAAAGTCTCATAGCCCCCGAAACAGTATTGTATTTCTGGTATACAAATTTAATATGGTTAGTGACAATTTGTATATTACAAGTGTGATTAAGCAGTAATCAAGTTAGGTGTTTGAGTAATAAAGCAAAAGTCATATGTCACATATTCCTACTTGTTTTAATTTTATAGACATTGTTAAAATTTTAGATTCATGATGATTGTTAGATTTCTTATTTCACAGATAATGTTTATATCTCTTTTCAGTTTAGTAAACAGCCTCTATCAGCTGTTATATTTTCAGGTATCATTTATGCCTTTCCATGTGGGTTCTCTTTGGAATTATTGTCCTATAAATATCTAAAAAAATCCTCCGATTTTATCTTTATATTTAATTCTAAATTCATCTTTTCCATGATGTCAACAAATTAAATAAATAAGTAAATAAATAAAATGAAAATAAAAGGCAGATATGACAAACCTAATCATGTTTTCTCATTATCTTCTCGCTTTGGTACATCTGCTTGTCTCCGACCATCTGTTCTCTCACGTCTTACACTTAGTTTTTAATTTTTCTCAGGCCAGGAAATTCTTTATTCTGTGTCTTAATTATGTGTCTCTAAATTGCCTAGTGTAATAAATAAATATATAAATAAATAAATTTTCATCCTTTCATCAAGAATTTTTTTAGTCTATTTCATATCTTAACAGTTTAATAAAAACTGTTTATAAAACAAGCAAAATTTATCTGAGGCTAAAGGAATCCCAGAAAGTCCCATGACCCCTCTCTCTCAAGTAAATGAAATGTGTAAGTTCTTTTATTAGTAATATCAGAAATACTACTTGCTGAGCTGCGCTGTGAATATATCAAAACAACTGAAAGGAAGAACAGATGATTAAGGATACCCAATGAGTAATATGCTAAAATGGTAGACAAACTATGTTCTGAGTTCTCTCAGAAAAGCTTTAATCTGCCTAGATTGCTACCTAACTTTTCAGCATTTGGTTAGGTAGTTTCATCAGTGCAATTTTCCTTGGTTTCAGTAGTTTAGCGTAGAATCACAGAATCACAGAATCATCTAGGTTGGAAGAGACCTCCAAGATCACTTAGTCCAACCTCTGACCTAACACTAACAAGTCCTCCACTAAACCATATCACTAAGCTCTAAATCTAAATGTCTCTTAAAGACCTCCAGGGATGGTGACTCAACCACTTCCCTGGGCAGCCCATTCCAATGCCTAACAATCCTTTCAGTAAAGAAGTTCTTCCTAATATCCAACCTGAACCTTCCCCTGTGCAACTTTAGCCCATTCCCCCTTGTCCTGTCACCAGGCACGTGGGAGAATAGACCAATCCCCACCTCGCTACAGCCTTAAAGAGGTACCTATAGAGAGCGATAAGGTCGCCCCTGAGCCTCCTATTCTCGAGGCTGAACAATCCCAGCTCCCTCAGCCGCTCCTCCTAAGACTTGTTCTCCAGACCCTTCACCAGCCTCGTTGCCCTTCTCTGGACTCGCTCGAGCACCTCCATGTCCTTCTTGTAGCAAGGGGCCCAAAACTGAACACAGTATTCGAGGTGTGGCCTCACCAGAGCCGAGTACAAGGGGACAATCACTTCCCAAGCCCTGCTGGCCACGCTGCTTCTTATGCAAGACAGGATGCTGTTGGCCTGCTTGGCACACTGCTGGCTCATATTCAGCTGACTATCAACCAATACTCCCAGGTCCTTCTCTGCCAGGCGGCTTTCCAACCACTCATCTCCCAGCCTGTAGCTCTGCTTGGGGTTGTTGTGCCCCAGGTGCAGGACCCGGCACTTGGCCGTGTTGAACTTCATACAGTTGGCCTCAGCCCGTCAGTCCAGCCTATCCAGATCCTCCTGCAGAGCCTTCCTACCCTTGAGGAGATCAACAGATGCACCTAACTTGTGTCATCTGCAAACTTACTGAGGGTGCACTCGAACCCCTCATCCAGATCATCGATAAAGATATTGAAGAGGACTGACCCCAGTACTGAGCCCTGGGGGACTCCACTAGTGACTGGCCTCCAACTGGATTTAACTCCATTCACCATGACTCTTTGGGCCCAGCTATCCAGCCAGTTTTTAACCCAACAAAGCGTACGCCAGTCCAAGCCAAGAGCAGCCAGTTTCTTGAGGAGAATGTTGTGGGAAACAGTGTCAAAAGCCTTACTGAAGTCAAGGTAGACCACATCCACAGCCTTCCCCTCATCCACTAAGCGTGTCACTTTGTCGTAGGAGGAGATCAGGGTCATCAAGCAGGACCTGCCTTTCATAAACCCATGCTGACTGGGCCTGAGCGCCTGGTGGCCCTGCAAGTGCTGCATGATGACACTCAATATAATCTACTCCATGAGCTTCCCTGGCACTGACGTCAAACTAACAGGCCAGTAGTTTCCTGGGTCTACCCTCTGGCCCTTCTTGTAGATGGGCGTCACATTTGCTAGCCACCAGTCGACTGGGACCTCCCCTGATAGCCAGGACTGCCGATAAATGATGTAAAGAGGCTTGACCAGTTCTTCTGCCAGTTCTCTCAGCACCCTCAGGTGGATCCCATCCGGCCCTATTGACTTGCGTACATCCAAGTGCTGTAGCAGGTCGCCAACCATTTCCTCGTGGACAGTGAGGGCCACAATCTGCTCCCCATCCCCTTCCACCAGCTCAGGGTACTGAGTATCTAGAGAACAACTGGTCTTGCTGCTAAAGACTGAGGCAAAGAAGGCATTAAGCACCTCAGCCTTTTCCTCATCTCTCGTCACTAAGCTTCCCCCCACATCCAGTAAAGGATGGAGATTCTCCGTAGTCCTCCTTTTTGTGTGGATGTATTTATAAAAACATTTTCTGTTATCTTTAACGGCAGTAGCCACATTGTGCTCCAGATGAGCTTTGGCCTTTCTAATTTTGTCCTTACACATCCTTATAATCCTTCTGAGTGACCTGCCCTCTTTTCCAAATGTCATAAACCCTGTGCAGGTGCTCCAGCTAGGTGTGACTATGGCTAATGTCTCTATACAGTTGTTAGATTAAACTATATATATCAGACTGGTACAAAATCTGAGAAGTGTTGAACTGGGCACTAATGTGTCCAGAAAAGTGCTCATAGTGCATATCTACATCAGTAGGTATGAGCAGAGTCATCTATCTGACTTGTTAGGATGATATTTGATGAAAAATAAAAGGCTACCTCTGAACTAATTAATCACTTATCTTTGTCATGCCTTACCAGTCTGGTGGCTTTCTATGATGGAGTGACTGCATTTGTTGATAAGGGAAGACTGACCGATGTCATCTACCTGGACTTCTGTAAGGCATTTGACACAGTCCCACATGACATCCTGGTCTCCAAATTGGAGAGAGATGGATTTAAAGGGTAGACCATTCAGTGGGTAAGGAATTAGCTTGAAGGCTGTACCCAGAGAGTGGTGGTCAATGGCACCATGTCCAGGTGGCAGTTGGTGATGAGTGGTGTCCCTCAGGGGACTGCTCTGGGAGTGGTACAGTTTAATATCTTTATCAAGGACTTAGACAATGGGATTGAGTGCACCCTCAGCAAGTTTGCAGATGACACCAAGCTGAGTGCTGCAGTTGATACAACAGAAGGAAGGGAAGCTATCCAAAGGGACCTGGACAAGCTTGAAAAGTGAGCCCGTGTGAACTTAATGAGGTTCAATAAATCTAACTGCAAGGTGCTGCACCTGCGCTGGGGGAATCCCAGACATGAGTAGAGACTGGGTGAAGAACTCATTGAGAGCAGCCCTGCAGAGAAGGACTGGTAGGTTCTGGTAGATATAAAGCTCAACATGAGACAGAAGTGCACGCTTGCAGCCCAGAAGGCCAAATGCATCCTGGGCTGCATCAACAGAGGAGTGGCCCGCAGGTCAAGGGAGGTGATTGTGCCCCTCTGCTCTGCCCTTGTGGGGTCCCACTTGGAGTACTGCATCCAGGTCTGTGTATCCCAGAAAAAGAAAAATGTTGTTCTGTTAGAACAGATCCAGAGGAGGGCCACAAAGCTGATCAGGGTGCTGGAGCACCTCCCCTATGAAGAAAGGCTGAGAGAATTGGGGATGTTCAGCCTGAAGAAGAGAAAGCACTGGGGTGATCTTATGGCAGCTTTTCAGTACTTAAAGGGGGCTTATAAAAAGATGGAGAACATCTTTTTGCTAAGGCAAATAATGATAGGACAAGGGAGAATGATTTTAAACTAAAAGAAAGGAGATTTACATTAGATGGTAGGAGGAAATTCTTCACTCAGAGTGTGGTGAGGCACTGGAACAGATTATCCAGAGAGGTTGTGGATGCCCCAGCCTTGGAGGTGTTCAACACCAGGTAGGACAATGCCCTGGGCAACCTGATCGAGTGGATGGCATCCCTGCCCATGGCAGGACTAGATGATATTTAAGGTCCCTTCCAGTCTTTTTTTTAATTATTATTATTTATTTATTTTTATTTAATTAGCTTTAGGAAGAACTTGGGATGACTACATCACAGAAGTGTCTACGATGCAGATACCTCAGTGTAACTACACCGTAAAACTGTTTGACAGCTTCAGGGTGCTCACGTGTAGAGTGCTGTCACCATTTAGTAGTGTATTCAGTTCTTTTTGTTGAAGTGACATGATACATGTCACAATTATATATTTGTATTTGGGAGGCCTATTCTACTATTAGTATTGTTAATATTTAAGTATGCTATTTTAAGCATGTACTAGATTAAAGACTACAATTCAATTTTTCTACTTTCAAGACCCAATAATAATCTAGCTCAATAACCTAGTTTCCTTAGTTTTCTCTGCTCTTTTTCTAGTTCAGTGATAATTTAATGATTTCATTCATCATTTTTCCAGTGATATGTTGCTGTCTTCCAATTCAATAAAGGTCTTCTGACCACATTCTATATATCAGAAAGAGAAATGTCACTTTTGTCCCTAGTGGGACATTGGTTGAACTGGGCTACTATCTTCTGTTAAACATCAAGACCGAGAATCTTCTGGATGTGTTAAGAAACAGATATTAAGGTTCTTGGTTCACAGTCTCCTTGAATTCTATCTACCTGAAAGTTAAGACTGGCAGCAGCACAATCTAAGCACCCAAGTTTCCTACAGGGAAGTACCTGGAAGAAGTACTTGCAGAACGGTGACCACTGAGAAGTATTGGGAATGTAAATTGTCTAGATTGCTCTCTACAGGTTTGTTGATTTTTTTCTCTCTCTCTCTTTTTCTTTTTTTTTTTTTTTTTCTTTCTTAATGGATATTTTTAAATAGTAATTTAGAACTGCATTTTTCCAACTGCTAGGCATCTGAAGCTGGATAGGAAGAGTCTGTGGGAAGAGCATAATGACTAATGGTTAGCATTTCTGCCTCTTGTTCTAGCTACTAGATGATTGCCTCCCACACATAGTCAGGATTAGCAGCAAGTAACCTAATGCCTAATGATATCTGGAAGTTATAATTCTTTGTTGTTGTTGTTTGTTTGTTTTAACTGAATTGTTCTATTGTATTGCAAATCTTGTACTTATTTTTTGGAGGATTTCCAGATGAAATATGCATATTTTTTCCCATGGGGAAAAAAAAAAAAAAAAAAAAAGAGAGAGAGAGAGAGACAAAAAAGGAGAAAAAAAATTGTGCTTTTTTTTTTTTTCATAACAGCATTATCAATTTTTGTAACTTTGTATTGTATATGTTTCTTTTTTTCCATTTCTTTTTCTTTCTTCATTTTCCCTTCTTAAAACACTCCCAGTTTAGACACTGGTACTGAAATCCTTGTTGATCTTTTGTTCTTAAATTTCTCCTCTTCCTGTTATTATCTTGGTTTTCTATCCAAAGACACTATTAATCTAAAATACACTAATAATAATAATAATAATTCCAAACATTTCAGATAAATAAAATATGAAAAAAAAAAAAAAAAAAGGAACTTTAAAACATGCTACAACTTTTAAGAGCAGTGAATAGGCCTTTATTTTGTGGAAAGGTTGTACTTAAATCTTTCCAATAATATGTATGTGGGAATATGCAGTATAAACTGCTCGCAGTCAGATATTGAATCACAACCTAGAGCATGATTCAGTTTTCTAAACTGAATGGACAATTATTGCCACTTGAGATGTGTCACCAGCATCTTGCTTGGCCTTTAGATGCCCTAGAATGGCAAAGCTCTCCATCAGGTACCATATATACAGTCATACATACTAGTTTGATATAGATGTCTAATATAACCTACAGCATTTAAGACAGTTCTTGGGTGCTATGTTCAAGTAATTGAATTGAGCCTCCACTATACCACAAAACATACACATTCAAATACCAGCTTTTGTGGTTTTTTTATGTGTTAGGATCATGTTTTTCATTATGTATCACTTCTTGATAATTCCTTTGATGGTATACATCATATAAGAATATATTTTTCTGACTTCTCTTACCACTGTTAAAACCAAATCAAAATGAGACAACAACAACAAAAACACCTTCAAGACTTTATAGTATATCTGAAAGTTTTTTTTTTTTTTTTTATTTTTTTTTTTATTTTTTAACCTGGATTCTACAAAAGTTATCATTTTACCCCTCCTATAAAGTGAGGTTTTTCGTTTTGCCCCCAGGGTCAGGTGGACCCAGTAGTAGATTACCTCATCACATGTTAAACAAATTAAAAGAACCCTCAGATTTTGAGGAAGTGAATCGCTTTATAATTTTATTGAAAATTATAAAAACCTTGGTGATTTTCAGCTGAGTTTAAGTTTAGATTTGAAATGTGTGAAATCAAAAGCAAGAAGATAAAGGAAAATAAAAATAAAACAAAATGACATGCATGTGAAATAAATTTAATGAAGCTGTAATTATAATATTCAGCTGAACAGAAGGCCTGAAGATTTAAAATAGAATGCTATTAAAGCAGCAAACTGTAATACAGCCATGAACTCCAAGGAGATGACAGAAATTGGTCTGAGGATGAAAGACAGAATTTACTATTTGAAATATATGTATATCATTAAAAAATAGTGAAATATTTGGAGAAATACAGGAGTAAGTATTGCTAACAGTGAAGAAATAGCTGCTAAATGGAAACCAAAAGTGTTTTCTGCACAGAATTTGAAAAAGGAAAGTATTCTTCACATTCTGAGAAACAGAAAAGCTGTATTTTAGTTTAGTAGTTTTTTGTTTTGTTTTGTTTTGTTTTGTTTTGCTTTTTGATATACTATTCAATGGAATCTGTCTGAAGGAACTACTTGAGAGACTAACAAAACTCGGTTGCCTTGAGAAAAACTGTGTAATTAAAGGTCCATAAATACATTTCTAGAAACCTGCACAAGAGGGAGTTTTAGAGTGATTAGGATGTAATCTATAGAAACTCAATGGGTCAAACATGACAGAGCATATGTTTGGATCTGATATACACTTGAAATGATATATCAGAATCTGATTCCAAAGGTCAAGAAGAAAATATAATAAAGAATTGGATAGATCCAATATAACAGTTTTATGCCGATATTTTAGACACAAAGTAGGCCATGAAATCAATCCATTAAAGTATTCACTATGGAGCTCTGCATGTTTTGTCACATCCTTTACTTCCACATATGTTCCCCTTTTTTCTTCTTCTTCTCTTTCCTTTCTAACCTATTGATTCTGTTTCTATCAGTTCTTTATAATTTGTTTCCTTTTTATTCATTCTTGATATATTCCTCCAGTTCTCAGTTCTTTATAATTTGTTTCCTTTTTATTCATTCTTGATATATTCCTCCAGTTCTCATGGGTTTAAGTGTTTCTTTTACTTCTGAAGTGCAGTTCACCTGCCTTATAAAATGCTTTCTATATGGCCTTACATATCCACCCATATAGGACAATTCTTGTCTTCCTCTTTGTTTATTGTTATGGATCTCTCCCAGGTCTTTCTTGTCTCTCTCTGGAGAAGCTGAAAGAAAGAAACAGCTCTCACAGCTGTCATTGTAGAAATAATTATACACCTTGAGTGACTAGTATGCTTAGCAACTTTCGAAACACAGCTCTATGGTAGGATTTATATTTTCAAAATTTAGCCTTAGAAAATGTAGGTGTCTGATTTAGGATAGTCATACAGACTAGTAGGACTACCAGGTGGCAATTTGATTCAAATTCTGTGATAACTGTATAGGTAATTTTCCTCTGAAATGTATCTGCCTGTTTCCATTTACTGCAGAAACCTAGGTGACTAGCTTTGATGAAACAGAAAGCATTGAATTAATCTCCACCAGCTTTAGACATTTGAATAGACTTTTATATAATAAAGAGTCATTTAAAATCTGCAAATAATGAATAGAAAGAGACAGGGACTTTGGAAACTGCCCATCTCTTCCTGATATAGATAACAAAAGTAGGTCAGACAAATGCCTAACAGAAGTGTTGGTTTCTTCTTTCTGTATTTACAGTTTAGACTTGAGATAGATAGTTTAGATAGTTTAGATAGTTTTGAACATCTAATCCGTCTAAACAGTCTAAACTGTTAATACAGAAAAGCCTTACTAATATCATAGAGTCATGGAATCATAGAACATCCCGAGTTTGAAGGGACCCAAAAGGATCATCGAGTCCCAACTCCTGGGTCCCCAAAGGACCACTCAAAAAATCAGACAATGTATCTGATAGCATTGTCCAAATGCTTCTTGAACTCCGTCAGGCTCAGTGCTGCGAACACTTCCCTGGAGAGCCTGTCCCAGTGCCAGGCACAAATGGTACACAAATGGGCCTCAAGAATGTTCAACAAAATATTCCCTCTGGGCCTGAAGGTTACCAGTACCATTGTCCTCAAGGATGCTGGGCTTGGGGGTGTGACCACAGCACCCTCAACAGTGCCTCACAGCCCCCAGTGGGAGCAGCCCAGTGCAGATGTGGGGCTCTGAAGGTGGAGCTCTTTCTGTGGGGCCCACAGGGAGCCCCCTTGCCCTACCATTAACAGTTCCTCCCCCACCCCCAGCTGTTGCAGCTTCCATGGGGAGGTAACAGGTGAGCACTGGGGGTTGGGGAAACTGGCTCCAACTGGCCAACACCACACTGGTACCCTGAGAGAGACCTACCTGTCATGGGTGGAAAAAAAATTGTATGCACTTCAGCTGGAAGAGAGAAGCAGCAGAGAAGCAGCAATATGAATTACTGATTAAAAAGCTTATGCAATTTTACAAAGATTCAGTGATGGCAAGGTACACCTGATTATAACTGGAAGATACACTTAATGCACACTATGCAAAAGATGCTCTATACTACTCAAAGACACTAAATGAAAGATGTTATATACTACATATAGACTATATAAGACTAGATTGGGTGACATTACATCAAGGAAACCGTCTCATTGAGTCGCACGGTTCAGAGTGGACCCCCTTGCTTTCTAAACTTGCACTGAAGAGGTAAAGAGTGTAGGTGTGGTTGAATCCACTCCCAGTCCCAGACTTGGTCAATAGTTTATGTCTAAAGGATTATATGCATTATGTGAATCCTGTATGCTGCTTAGCTAAGATTATAAAGCCTGATCACAAAACACCATTACAGTGCATTAGCATTCCCAATCCGTTTAGGCTTAATCTGCGGGGAGGGTTGGTGCCATGCTACCAGATTGGTGCCATGCTGGGGAGGGGTAGGTCAGAGCTTTATTTCTTCTCAACATGTTTTTTTGGGGGGAATTCTCACTCAGTCTTTAAACTAATTTTTGGACAATTAACATATAGAAAAAAATGTAATCTGCATTTTGTGTTTCATGTTTTATGGGGGGAGTTAACGTCCAATACCTGAGCACATATCTATGTGTGTGGTTTTGTATAATTGTATAGACACCTGAATCTGAAGCAAATTGAACAGTAGAGGTTTTTTGTTTGTTTGTTTTGGCACAAGAATTGGATCTGGTATTAATTATTTCATCACCTTCAGCGTTGTCTTGTAATGTAAAATGATTGCTCCAGATTTGTATAGCACGTCAAATAATAAATTGTTTCTGCATCTATTAAAATGACAAAATTTTTAATCCATGGGTAATGAGGTCTTGATCTTATTATTCCTTCCCAGCTAGAGCTCTCTTTTCATTCAACAGGAAATTTACCAAAGTAAATAAAGGATCAGGCCTTAATTTTAAATGATTTTTTTTTTTTTTTTTATCTGTCAATTAAGTAGCTATCAAGAAAAAATTAAAAAGTAAAGGTTGTGGAGGAAAAATTTGAAAAAAACAAAGGATTCTTTTTTTTCATTATTTTGCATATTAATTAGTCCGCTAATATATATTTTTTTAATCTATTACTACAATCTTTATTCACTTTAAGTAATCTTGTCTTTACGTGGCAGAATTATAGTAACAAATATGACTTTTCATTATGTTTCCTAGTTGTAAAATAGAATGCATTATTCATCTCTGATCACTGACCTGTGTTGCATGTAATAAAAATAACCATCTATTCTAAGGTTACAATAATCTTTGAGGAAAATGTAACAGTGGATGATGGTCCCCATTTTTATTAAAACAGCTCTTCGTATTTGTTGGCCTAATGTCCTAACAACTTCACTTTTATTATTGCAATGTCCTGGGTTTCATCCATCAAAATATATAGGTGCATTTTTTCCCCCTTTCCCTAAAATGTTTCACTTTAATATCATTATATAAGCAAGTGTGAATTTGCCATAGCTGGATGATGCTATAATATGGCAGGTAACAACCCCATGATTTGAATACAAAGCTTTTATGAAATATTCTAGACACTGAAAAAATCCTTAATCTGAATATTTCATAGTAGGTTACAGAAGAATAAAAGATTATGGAATGGGTATTCTCTAACATTCCTTTTCTCTGCCTGACAGTCCCTTGTGCAGTAATGAGAAGGTGAAGGTGTCCAGACGAAGGACAACTAAAAGTCGTTTATGCTCTATGTTTTTCTTAGTTCCACTTCAGAAGGTTACCGATTTTTTTTCATTCTTTTTTTTTTCTTCTTCCCACAAAAATAAATAAATAAATAAATATTGGAATGTATTATAATTTGTTGGTTTGAAACAATGAGCACTTAATAGTCACCTTGACAGTAATACTTAACAGTGTATTTGACAGTGTAAGCCCCATGTCTTGTAGGTTGGAATACTAAAGACTAGCTTCCATACACCACAGACCAGGGAAAAGTCATTCACAGAGCATTTTGTTTATTTCGGCAACCCAGTGTCAGCAGTGCTGAGACTTGCTAATATGGGGAAAGGTAGGCTGTAAATATGATGTTAATAACAAATCAAAGCATGTGTGCATGAGGTACTGCAATTAGTATAGAAACACAAGTAACGAACCTCTGGGGTACTAAGAAAGAGCCAAATGAAAAATGAAAGCTGAAGCTGAAATGTTGGTACTGTGAGAAATAAAGTTGTGTTTTTGCAGTGGAAAATTCCACTAACCTTGCATATTCAGTAGTGATTATGCAGGCACAATAGTGGGGAGTATGACAGTGGAAGGTCCCACTGTCTCGAAATAAGGAGGATATCTAAGAAAAACTAGACAAGCAGTGCAAAATCAGTAAAAACAAAAACAAAAAATCACAAGCTCACTAGTCATGAGAGAAGAAGGAAAAAAAAAGGAGAAATGGAAAAGGAGAAATTAACAGTAGGTCAAATATAATTGTACATATATAATAAAGTAATAACTGTCAAGTAGTTTGTGAACCTGTAGTACTCAGCCAATGAGGAAACGGGAGGAATCAAGTGTTGGGTAATAGGGAATATAAGTTTATGATATACTTTTGCTGTGCGTTCCTGCTTGCAGGACACCTACCATTGCAATTGTGAATAAAAATGCTACTCCACTGAGATCCTCTCCTGAGCCTGTGTTATTAACTACTGATTGTTTCTCACAGTACAAAGTGTTTGTAACTATAAGAGAACTATAGTTGCAAGGTTGGATGAAAAAGGAGTTTTATACTGAAAAGTGAGAAATATTATTGCAATGAGATTCACCTAAATATGTCTCGAGCATGTTGTTTAAGCTAAAAATCATCATACTCATAGTACAAATGTGCAGTTATAACTATGGTGGGAAGTAATGAGGTTCAATCCAAGAATGACTGCCTGGTCCTTTTCTATATGATGTGGCACAAAAGATCTGTTGGTGTGTTTAGTAAGGCATGCTATTCGTTAACTAATCTTGTGATGTTTGTTGGAGGTGAAACAGATGAACATTTTTCCAGAATTGAACATGAGCTTCAAAAAGAATGATAGTTTTTAATCATGTATATGGAAATGAAGTAGAAACACAGTTTCAAAGATTTTTATTTTTTTTTTTTTATTTTTTTAACTTTCAAGTTTCATAGAAACCATTCACCTAAATTTAGAAATCTATGAGAAAATGTCAATATGAGCTGGCTAGGATTTTATAGACAGTAAATCGACGGACACTTTGTTACACAGTTCCTGATGTTTTCAGGTTAGTTGAATCATGTCTATAAACTGTTTGTCTCTGCCCATTTCTCTGTAAAAGAAAGGAAGTGTGCTTAGCTTGCAGCAAGGTGCTCTATAGGTACTTACTTTCTCTGAGTCATCATAAATGTATGCAAACTCAGAACTTATTCAATAGCAAATGAAGAGAGAGAAAAAAATGTGGTGTTTTTTGATTACAAAACTGTTTTATCAACAGTAAAGATCTCACACTGCTGATGGAAGTCTTCGAGAAGAGAAATCTTTGTTGAAGCTGTAAAAGACAGTAGCATAATTGATACAATTCTAAGGAGGCCTCACCTTAGCCATTTAAAATAAATACTGAAATAAAATTATGTTGGTAGAAAGAGAGGACTTCAGAAAGAGCTTTAGTTTCCTTAAGTAACTATATTTGCATAAGTGCGTCTGTTCATATAGTACAATTGTGTGATATCCATGTGTTTATTGGTATATAATTCAGTAGAGGTTTAGTTTATTAAAACTGAAATGTCATTTATTGCAGATAAACATTCGTTTTATTTATATCTTCCTGTTAACCTTGAGAAACAAATGTAGGCATCTTTGAAATTCAGCTAGTTTAAAATGAATGCTTGATAGAATAGAATGATTTTGTTTGATGTGAGTACAAAGCCTGAACAAGAGGGTATTGCTTTACACTTTCAGCAGTTTGGTTCCTTTGTTTCCTTCTACAATCTCACATAACTCTGTTTTGTTTTTACACAACCATTGAAGTTTATATGTGAACATTAAAATGCATGCCAAGGAAGTATATATGAAGGGAAAATCCTGCTTTCACCTATCAGAACTCTTCTATCAGAGTATTCTGAGGGTTTTATATTTTAGAGGTCATTGCCTCTATTTGTTCTTGCATCAAAATAATTTGAGTGTAACAACAGACTGCTAATTGGCTTGAATCTGAAAACTATTATTCACTCCAGAGCACAGACCTTTGCCATTCCTTAACTGGGAATATGTTTATTTCACAAGAAGTCACTGTTGGCAAAGTTAATCAAATAGGCACAACTCTGCTAGGGCATCTGATGATACAACAGCCAACAATGCCTAAAATTTAATCAGAGAGCTCTAAGAATTTAATTCACAACTCTGATATAAACGACCAGCATTCAGAACAGTTAATGCTTGGGGCACTGTGCTGTTTAACCCAGACAACAGGAAATGCCACAGTTTTCTTTCATTGCTCTTTAGATTTTTATCTCCTGTTGCAACTAGATGATACTTTAGGCTCCTAAGTGATTTGTTAGACACGGTATACAACAGTAAAAAATATGCCTCAGGTAAACATGAGTAAGTCATTTCAATTTAGAAACATGTAACAACAAGGTGAACTTATTAAACAAGGAAGGTTCATTACCTGTAACTCAAAGACACAGTTTGTACATAAATATCAGACAAAAAACTCTTTCTTAATTGTTATACTTCAGCTTTCACTGTTTTCCAGTACTTGTGTTTATACACAGACTTATAGAATGGTTAAATCAGTAAGTGACCAAGAATTAAATTATATTTAATACATTGTTATCACTCAGATTAAATTGCTAGAAGACTATGTTTCTAAAGAGAAAAAATACAGATTATGTTAGAAATAATTTTATCTAGTTAAGTTCTTTTTATAGACAACAAAAATGAGGTCTCATTGAAAGAAAAGTTGGGCTCAGGAAAGGGGAGAACCGGACCTGTAGACAGGCAATTTCAACTGTACAGAATACCAAATTATCATATAGTAAATCTGTATTTATGCATTCATTCAAAAAAATATATAGATTTAGGACCTTGCAAAATGGGCTGAATAGCAAAGGAGAAATATTTATTTATTTATTTATGGCTGGAGGAAATTCTGATGCGGCACTAGCTACCCAAAGTTGATCTTCTTGCAATGAAAAAGAAAAAAAATAATCTTCACATTACTTGAACTTTCCTCTTCTATCTTCTAATGTATATTTCAGAACCCAATGAGTTAAGCTCCTTCACTTTTCAGTAAGGTGACACAGAGTTGCCAAGGAAAGACAGAAATGTGAGGAAAAAAAGGAAGTGAATATGAATAGAAAATTATAAGTTTTATCTTCTGTGAAAAATTTATGTGTAAGGTATTCAATAAATGAAAGTAGAAGTATAATTTGGCTGTAATCTCATCCATGCAATTTTTTTTTAATGGTATTTTAGTTAGAATATAAACTCCTTTCATCCAAATTCTATTATTAGTAATTACACCCACATACTATGAAATTATGTCCATTTTTGCCTATAACCTATATGCTATATAATATATGTTTCTAGGACTTAGTACGTGAAGTGAAAATAATATTTTGTAGGCAAATATTTTTGCAGAAAAAAGACTGTTCCTAATCTTAAACTTGTTTTCAGTATGTTGCCCTTATTTCCTCTCCATTGACGATGGAGCCAAGTATTTATGTAAGGCTGTTAGGAGGTCATCTGAATCAATACATTCTGTATTCTATGTGCAAATTTTAAAGCACAGCAGATGTGGAAGAGGTAATACTACAGATGTGATAAAGGTAGTACTACAGATGTGATAAAGGTAGTACTGCAGCATAAATCATAAACTGAAATTTCACAGGAACTCCTGGCAGAAAATTGCCCCCTGAAGCTTTTACTGGGTTTCCATGCATCCTTGACCAATGACCTTAATACCAGTTAACTAGTCCATTATCACATGTAATTTAGGTTTCAGCCCTCCTCAGTGCTAAATTACACAAAGACAAAACTTACCTCCTATTCGTGATATAACAAAAGAATAAATTAGACCACATTGTGGAAAAAGTCTATTTGAAAAATTATAGCATCAAAATTATTTTAGAAGTTTTTGTTGTTGTTGTTTTTTCTTAGTTTGCTAGCCATGTTGTAATGGATACCAGCAGCACATAGAGGGTTAGTAAAGAAATCTTGAACTGTCTCAAGCCTTTATATTATCATCCGTGAAAGACAACTAGGATAAGAAGATGCAGTGATAAGAGTGTATAGGCAGTAAGGAAACTATTTAAAGGTACCATATTCTAAACTGAAATTAGTTCTATGAACAGTAAACATCTTAACAGATGAAAATAATGTATCAAGCAGACAAAGAACACTATGTTTAAATACTGGAGCAGAGAACATGATTAAGAATAAATCAATACCATTAGGTTGACTCTTGAATACTTATTAAAGGCTTTATTTTGCCATCTTGATAATATGATGGAAAAATCTAGTATATTTCTTTACAGCATAAAGAATACATGTGACATTTCTATAAACATCTGGTACCTCAAATATCACTTCTTAAAGACATGCCTGTGGGTGTTATCACTGAACAAATAAGAAGGATTTTTTCCTATGTAAATGATTGATAAAAATTGTATTTCAGCAATAAAAGAGCTTTAATATTGCACTTCAATAAACTGTTCTCTATACTTGTTTACAGTTGCTCAGAAATTACTGTTTCAAAAGTAGAATAACACAATTGTTTGAATGCAGTTTAAGCATCAATTTATTTTGATTTAAAAAAAAAAAGTGCCAGTTTTTCCTCCTATTATGCCTCATACATATTTGTTGGAAATTAATTAATTTGTTATCATACTATAAAGGAACTATAATACAAATATGGGGGGGGGGGGGGGGGGGGGGGGGCAGGGAGAAGACATATGTCCACCCACATTTCTCTACAAACCTTCCACATAATTATTGGGATGCAAATTTTGGGCTGCACACAGAAGTACAAAAGTAATAGTAAGTCCCTAGATTGTACTAAGGTAATACATCTTCAGGCTTCAGAGGACCATGAATAAATAGGAGGTCAGGTCTTGACATAGAACTGCGGGCCTAGTTTTCTTTTTCAGCTTCATTAACTGGCTCGGTCCGAATGGCTTATAGTTTGTCAGTGTGACACAAGGTTGTCACAATTTTTTGCTCATTTCGGTTCTAAACTTATATTATTTCATATAGAGATTAGACTCTTTTTGTGGCACTCTACTAGCCTTGTTTAGCACTGGACTGGAAAAGACGTTGTAAGTTATAAGGTGAAAATGCAGTTACCCATAGGAATAGAATAGATTGATTCATATGCTACACTCATGATGGAGAAAATAAAAGAAAACCTGTCTAGATTCTAATGAATTGAAGACTGACAGGCAGTTTCCAGACACTGGAATGCTACTGTTTTTCTGGTTATATTGCTGGAAAAGATACCTTGGACACATTTATCTTATGCCAACCAGCATTCTCCCAGACATCCTTCCAGAACAGTTTAGGATTTATCACAGGATGGGGACTACTGATAAAAGCATTGCTGACATGTGGCTGTCTTGTTTTGGAGAATAAGAGAGTTTAATAATGGGCTGTTTGGGTAATTTGATCTCAGAGCTAGGAAGTGACAGGAATTCATTATTATAGATGAAAACAAAGTTATTTCTTTGCAAGGAATCCAACTAGAGATTATTATTTTCCCCAGATTTAGGACTCTGTTAGGTAGGAGCAGTTCATGTGAGCAATTGCCTTAGGAAGCAGTTAGCTCATGCTAACTACTGTCTTATGACCTCATTCAGCTCTGCTTTGTCCCCTCTCCTATTTGCCTCAGAGGCAGCAAACTGTCCTAAACCTAGAAACTCCTCTCTCTGAAGTGGATTGTGACTAATTCATTGTTGATAGTTGAAGGGGAAACAAGTGGGAACAGATAAGTGACTCAGTGGCACATTAGTGTGCTCCATGCAAGCTCAGAACCCTATAGAGAGAATGTGGTGCAATAAAATGCCACTGTTTATGACAATCTGAATCTCTTTTATAGCGTTTATAATAGCTGTATGGTTCCCTTCATCCAGTTTCAGTGGAAAGGCGATAGTAGAGGAAATCAAAAAGCCAATGTAATTAACAGCAAAAAATCACATTAAATACATACACTTAAAATGCCAGAGTGGCCCTGGAAGAGTGTATTATCTGGATTTCAGTACATGACTGTTCTCCCACTTACAATACTAAATCTCCAAGGTGACGGTGTATGTGCATATGCTTGTGGGTGTATTACATTTTCCTTGCATCCAGTGTGTTGAAAAGCAAACAATCTGTAAAGACAAACGCTTCCTTATTTTTCCATATGTGGGATGAGAGCAAACTAGAACATCATGTTCTCTTGCTCAGATCCATGTAAATGGAAGTTAAATGCTTTTGGAACAACTAAGAAAATAAATGAAAAAAAAATAAAGCAGAAGGAGAAGGAACAAGAAGCTGAAGCCACTTCTTTGGCTCTGTTCTGAATCAGGCTTAGCATTCAGAGAAGATGTTGGAGCAGCTGCTACAGGAAACCAGGCAGGATCAGTTTAACTATTGTCTAAAGAGAAAAAGAAAAAGAAAAAAAGAAAAATGACAAAACAAAAAAAAAAGCCTGCTAGTGAAAAAAAATGCAAATCCATTGCTATTGGTAATATACATGGAAATGTGCTTGGCTGTAATTGCAGAATGAGGGACAGAATACAGATGGCTAAATGGCAGTGACAGAGGCATTTTCTCCAACTGTGCTTTCTAGGGCAAAACACATTTTTGAGATTCATGCCTTGTACCCATGT
Organism: Cygnus olor; assembly: GCF_009769625.2. NCBI lineage: Eukaryota > Metazoa > Chordata > Aves > Anseriformes > Anatidae > Cygnus > Cygnus olor. The sequence goes on along the minus strand of NC_049169.1, from coordinate 159,078,181 downwards.
TGTCCAGAAGTCTGATGTTCTGAGACTGCCACAGTGGCTTGAATTGGACAGTAATGCTACCATTTGTGATGAATTTATATTAAAAATGCAACAATCACACAATAATAATATTTAATGATTAAATTATGTATTATTGCAGAAGGATAGCCCCATATGTTAGGGGTGTTTCAGTTGTCTAGAGCTGAACAATGAGAATGACAGGGCTGAGTGTTTATGGGTAGGAATAAAGGGGAAGGCCAATGAGGCAGATGTCATTGTAGGAGTCTGCTGCAGACTGCCCAACCAGGATGAAGAGGTAAATGAAATATTCTATAAGCAGCTGGGAGAAGTCTCATAATCGCTAGCCCTTGTTCTCATGAGGGACTTCAACTTAGCAGATGTCTGCTGGAAATACAATACAGCAGAGAGGGAACTGCCTAGAGGGTTCCTGGAGTGTGTGGAAGATAACTTCTTGATAAAGCTGATGAGTGAGCCAGGGGAAGGTGTCCCACTGGACCTTGTAAACCTTTACCTTGCTTGTAAACAGGGAAGGACTTATGGGTGATGTGAAGGTTGGATGCTGTTTTGCGCATAGTGATCACAAAATAATAGCTTTCAATTATTGGGAAAGTAAGAGCTGGTTAACAGAATATGAAATACAATGATTTAATATTTGGGGGTTGGGGCACTGCCAGACACAACTGTAACCCCAGTACAGACAGGGAGAAGAATTCATTGAGAGCAGCCTTATGGAGAAGGAATTTGGAGTTCTGGTGGATGGAAAGCCTGACATGAGCCAGAAGTGTGCGCTTGCAGCCCAGAAGGCCAACTGCATACTGAGCTGCATCAAAAGAGAAGTGGCCAGCAGGTCGAGGGAGGTGATTGTCCCACTCTACTCTGCCCTTGTGAGGCCCCACTTGGAGAACTGTGTCCAGGTCTGGGGTTCCCACGACAGGAAGGAGGTGGCCCACCTGTTAGAGGAGGGCCGTGAAGATGATCATGGGGCTGGAGCACCTCTCCTATGAAGAAAGGCCGAGAGAGTTGGGGATTGTTCAGCCTGAAGAAGAGAGGGCTCCGAGGTGACCTTATGGCAGCTTTTCAATACTTAGAGTGGGCTTATAAAAAGATGAAGAGCATCTTTTTGCTAAGGCAGATAATGATAGGACAAAGGGGAATGGTTTCAAGCTAAAAGGGGAGATTTAAATTAGAGATTATGAGAAAATTCTTCACTGTAAGGGTGGTGAGGCACTGGAACAGGTTGCCAAGACAAGTTGTAGATGTCCCATCCCTGGAGGTGTTCAAGACCAGGTTGGATGGGGCCCTGGGGAACCTGATCTAGTGGATGGCATCCCTGCCTATGGCAGGGGAGTTGGAACTAGATGATCTTTGAGGTCCCTTCCAACCCAAGCTGTTCTTTGCCATTCTGTGAATACTTATATCCCAATTCTGTTACATTATTGATACAAGCATTCTGCTCAGATGCATAACAACCTTCATGGGGTGATGACAGAAGACAATTCTTAAAATTGGATTATTAAATAACAGGAGCAGTTTTGGGGAGAAAATAAACCAAACCAAACAACCAAACAAAAAAGCAAACAAACAAACAAAAACCAACACCACCAACAATAACAACAACAACAACAAAAAAAAACAACATAAATTTTATTCATTTTTGTAAGCTTGGTTTGGAATCACAAAATGTGGTTGAGTATAGTTTATCAGTTGCAACCTACCATCTTTTATTAAAATACAGTTGTGTTCAGGTGGCCAAGAAGGCCAACAGCATCCTGGCTTTTGTCAGAAACAGTGTGGCCAGCAGTCTCTTCTCCCAAGCACTAAGTGATACGACAAGTGGAAGTGGTCTTAAATTGTTTCAGGGGAGGTTTAGTCTGGATATTAGGAAAAAAATCTTCACTGAAAGGGTTGTGAAGCATTGGAATAGGCAGCCCATGGAAGTAGTTGAGTCACCATCCCTGGAGGTCTTCAAAAAACATGTAGATGTAGTGGTTGGTGACATGGTTTAATGGTTGCTCTGGAAGTACTAGGTTAATAGTTGAACACAGTCTTAGAGGTCTTCTCCAACCTAAATGATTCTATGATTACCTGTACAGGAAAGCTGAATGTGACAAATCCGGATGTAGACATTTATAAATCATGGGGATGACCCTCAACCAAAATGTCATGAAGTTAATTGCTAAATAAAACTTACTACATCTCCCTTTTAAATATATCCAGACTAGTAGGATATGTTGCACATACGGTAAAGGTCCATTTTTTTAAACTGTAAAGGACCATTTTTTAGACTGTTCTGCCCCCTTCCTCCCCCCAGTACAGAAGAGACATGGGCATGCTAGACATATCCATTTGCAGCCACTTTTACAGTGGCTGTAAAGATGACCGAGGGACTGGAGCATCTCTCATCTCTCCTATGAGAAGAGACTGAGAGAGCTGGGATTCTTCAGCTCAGAGAACAGAGGACTTAGGGGATATCTTATGAACATACATAAATGCCTGAAAGAAGAGTGCAGAGAAGAGTGAGACTCTTTTCAGTGGTACCCAATGCTAAGACAGGAGGCAATAGGCAAAGATTGGTATAAAAGAGGCTCATTCTGAACATTAAGAACTTCTTTACTGTGTAGGTGATGGAGCACTGTCACAGGGTGCCCCACAGAGGTTGTAGGGTCTCCCCCCTTAGAGATTTTCAAATGCCACCTGGACATAATCCTGGGCAACCTGCTCTAGGTGTCTTTTGAGCATGATCAGATGACCTCCAGATGTCTCTTCCAACTTCAACTATTCTGTGATTTTGTGTATGCACATATACATACACACATACACTGAGTATAAATGTACACAAGTGTACAGTGAGTTCTAGAGGATACATAAATATCCAATTATGTCTACACACACGAATAAAGAGAAACGCAGATGTCTGCTTATATCACTAAGCTGTTCTTGTTTGCATTTTATGTAGGCATTCAGCTGAGCCAGTGCCTATCTTAGGCATGTGAATAATGTTAAATATCTTTAAAAAAACTACATCCAAATTCCGCAAAAGTATTTGAATTTCCAATTCATATTTAAATACTCAGGTTTTTAATGAAAATCACAACTGAGTTAGGAATCTAAACATGACTTAAAGTCTAAATATCTTTTTGGATTTTGATAGGTGTGATGTAAATCATGTATTTGTTTAAATAAACTGCTGAATCTGAACCTTAGTTATATTACATAGGCGGTATGACAACTATTTTAAAAAAAAATTGTGCATGCCATTTTTAATATGGATTAGTCACTTGTGAACTATTTTGTTTTTAACAATTTATCTTTTTTGCTTTTATTATAGTTGTTTACTTCTTTGTTTTTATTGGGGTGGTATGGAGAAATATTGTGAAATTACTTTAGGATTATATTATTTTATATTTTCATGATTTTTTTATATTACATTTTTATATTTTTATATTATACTTTTATTTTATACTATTTTATATTTTTTATTATTATGTTTCTATAGTATAATTTATTTCTTCAGGAAATATTGTGAATTCCTTCAGGATTATAAGTAAGTAATATGAAAAATGCTTACTAATGTGGATTTAAGAGATCTGGAATTTTAATTCAGGTCAGAACTACTGTATGGATATTTCCTCTACCTGTTAGAGACATTAAGTTTCACAAATAAAATAGAGTTCACAAGGCATACTTGAATATTCTTTATTCCTGGGTCCATATTATGTTGAAATATCCTGCATGAAAACTCTCACATAAATATTGATTAAATTGTATCTTGTAAACACAGTATGCCTCAATAGGCTTTCAGGTTGTGCCCTAAACTTTTACATCATTGCATTTTCTTTGGCTGTAAGAGGGGTTTCAAACCCATATCATATGTATAAGAAATGTGACGAAAAGAATGTGAGTTTAGAAGAGTATGATTGCATAGTTACCAGCACTTTCAAAAGAGCAATACTGAAGAAATCTGCAGAATGGCTAAATCAGACAACAATCCACACCTCAGTAATTCTTGGTATGTGCATCTTTAGACAAACTGCGCATACTGAGAATGGTTAATATGTCATGAAATATGTGGAGGTTATTATGAGCAAAATTAGACTGGATGTCAGGAATAATGTACTTGATAATAATTCTTTACCAAATAAATACCAAATAATTCTTTTTCTCAGTGGGCTCAATAATACCATTTGACCATTTCTGATTTGAGCAAATTATCCATTTTCTTTAGAAATGCAAGACTAAATGGTATATAAGATACTAAATATCTGAAGCAGGAAAGCGGTGAGACAACCCAAGAAAGAAGGTTGATGTTCACAAGCATTTAGTGTTCTTTGAGATACTCTAAATTATTTGAGAAATTAAATTTGGGCTGGTGGACATTAAATTCTTTAGGACAGGCCAGTGACTGGGTACAGGACATGGAAAATGGCACTAGAAAATAATGTTTAATTAATTGAATTAAGCCATGGCAATTACCTAGAATACATTTCATGACATTCGATGCATATCATGTTATGCATTTGGCTTTAGGCATTTGGTTCATGTAGGTTCCTCCATGTGTGCATGTTTGCCTCTGGAAGACTTTGTCACACTGTGAGTTAACAATCAGAAGTCTAATCAGGTTCGTCACTATCTATATTGCAAATCACCCATTAAAGCACCTGTCATATATGGCAAGGCATTCATGGTGTGGATGATTCTGTACCAGATGTGTGCAATGATTGCCACGTGCAACTTCACCTCAAGTAATATGGTTTATCTCAGGCTTTTTGGAAATTTTGTTGTAAATTCAGGATGTTGTTTACTTTTTCTTTAACAGATGATACTGACCTGTTGTATAAGGGATGAGCAAAACCTGCAATGTCTCATGTTTTTTTTTCATGAAGCTCTTGGCTTGTCAGGCCTCTGTCATTGCTTTCTAAAGACTGACATGTGACAAGATACAGTCTTTCTGACATGCAGTGCTCTCTGATGTTATAAATTATAAGACCCAGTATCATCTTGTGTTGAAGACTACAAATGAAGCTTTGCTAGAATTTAAGTATATGACAAAATTTCTGCTTATTCCCACTCTATATAAATGAGTCATTTATGTAAAGAAACAAAAGAAGGAATTAAATGTATTAAGAAATATCAGAAGCAGGTTGTCCTGGTTTCAGTTAGTACAGAGTTAATTTTCCTCCTAGTAGCTGGCAGGGTGCTATGTTTTGGATTAGAATGAGAAGAGCGCTGATAACATGCTGATGTTTTAATTGTTGCAGAGCAGTGCTTACACCAAGCCAAGGACTTTTCAGCCTCTCTCTGTCCTGCTAGCGAGCAGGCTAGGGATGCAGCAGGAGCTGGGAGGGGACAGACCCAGGACAGCTGACCCAAACTGGCCAAAGGGGTATTCCATACCATCTGACGTCATGCTGAACAATATATAGGGGTGGCTAGCCGGGGTGGAGGGGGGTGCCGGCTGCTCGGGGATAGGCTGGGCATCGGTCAACGGGTGGTGAGCAATTGCATTGTGCATCACTTATTTCGTACACATTATTACTATTAATACTATTATTATTATTATTATTGTTGTTATTCTTTTCCCTATCTTAATAAACTGTCTTTATCTCAACTCACAGGCTTCACTTTCCCGTTTCTCTCCCCCATCCCGGAGAGGGAGGGGGGTGGGTGAGCGAACGGCTGTGTGGTGTTTGGCTGCCAGCCGGGCTAAACCACAACAGTCCATTTGGTGCCCAACGTGGGGCTCGAAGGGTTGAGATATCGACAGATTTGACCAGAGTGTGTTAAACTAAAATTGGTATAAGTATTCGACCTGCTTAATAGTTGCTAGTCACAATGTTGATTGCCTTAATCTCAAGTCTGCTGTGCCTGTTTCCCAAATTGAGTTTTATAGCAAGTTACTTTCTGTATGTGCTCCCTGTCATGCTGTTTATCCTTTCCGGGCCCTGGTTTAAGATTGTTATGGTACTGTGTGGTGTAACGATGGCTTATGAAATGATGAGATATCTGGTCATGACTCTAACCTGGTATTTGTACTCAGCACTGTCGTCGACTCTATACTTCGGAAACCATATCTCAGAAACTATTAGCAATTACACCTATTGCCTTTTTTCATCAGGGAGTCAATCTGTGGAGGGGACAGGGGAAGATATTTTTTCCTACCTGTTCACTCTCCCTTCCTCCTTCACCACCCTCTTATCCCCCGAGCTAGTTACGGTAGCTCTCCAAGATGTTGAATATCCTTGGGATACTCAGACCAGCATGTTCTTGCTGTTATGTCTCCTGAATGCGCTTCAGGTTTTGTTTAAGGTTAAACAACTACTTAGGAATCTCATCCGGAGATCTGTCTTGAGGCGGGATAGTTGCGAGTGGCAGGGAGTGTGGGAGGATATGGGCAGCTTTCTAGGGCAGTGGGCACCTCCAGTGTTTTGGACATTCACCCCTGAACAACTGCAAAATCCTAAAAAACTGGTAGAATGCTTGAAAAAAAGGTGTCATGACTCTGGCAGTTCCAAAGTGACACAAATCACTGTGGCGTGCTGGGGTCTGGCTTGTGCCTATCAAGCTGCAATTGATGCTACTATCAACCTAGTGACAGACCCTGCGGCCGTTCCAGTCCCGGCTCCTGCAGCCGTTCCAGCTCCAGCTCCCGCAGCCGGTCCAGCTCCCGCAGCTGTCCCGGCTCCAGCTCCCGCAGCCGTTCCAGCTCCAGCTCCCGCAGCCGTCCCGGCTCCAGCTCCCACAGCCGTTCCGGCTCCCACAGCCGTTCCAGCTCCCGCAGCCGTTCCCACTCCTGTGGCTGGGTCAGAGAAACGAACTGTAGCAGTGCAAGTTGCCCCTGCAGAGGGTACTCCAACCCCTGTGGCAGACCCTGTGGCTGGGTCGGAGAAACGAACTGTAGCAGTGCAAGTTGCCCCTGCAGAGGGTATTCCAACCCCTGTGGCAGACCCTGTGGCTGGGTCAGAGAGGCGAGCTGTAGCAGTGCAAGTTGCTCCTGTAGAAAAGGTGAAAAAATGGTATAGAGACTCAGGTCGTTTAGAACGCAGAAAGTCTTCTGCTAAGTGTGGGTGTGGAGAAGACGAGGCTGGGCCATCAAGTGTGCAGGAGGATGAAGATGAGGATGAGGATGTCAGAAAATCAACAGTAACTACCCGAACCCTATACCAGCGTGAGCTACGAGATGTGCGAAAAGATTTTGGTCGCTGTATAGGTGAACAGCTTGTCACCTGGCTGCTCCGGTGCTGGCACACTGGAGCCAATGGTGTGGAATTAGAGGGCAGGGAAGCCAAGCGGTTGGGATCCCTTGCTAGAGATGCAAGCATTGACAAAGCAATTGGAGATGGAGCACGATCTCACAGCCTCTGGAGGTGTCTCCTGTTAGCTGTGAAGGGAAGGTATCCCTACAAGGAAGAACTTGTATGTCTACCAGTCAAGTGGACCACCATGGAGAAGGGAATTCAGTACCTGAGGGAATTAGCCGTACAGGAAGTAATTTATAAGGACCTAGACGACGCACAAACATCCACAGATCCAGATGAAGTCCAGTGTACTCGACCCATATGGCGGAAGTTTGTACAGAATGCACCATCAACATGGGCCAGCACATTGTCAATAATAACCCGGAAAAACGGTGAAGACCCCACAGTGGGTGACATGGCTAAACAACTCCGGGAGTACGAAGGAAATCTCTCCTCTTCCCTACAGGCCTGCGTCTCGGCTGTGGAGAAACTCTCTGAAGAGTTCCACCAACTTAAAGAGAATTTATCTTCCCCCCCACCTGAACAAACCAGTGGCCAGCAACTAAAAGAGAATACTTTGGAGAAACTTTTTGAAGAGGTCCACCAACTTACAGAGAGTGTATTTTCTTCCCCACCTGTACAAACCAGTGTCTCGGCTATTAGGGGTAAACGTGCATCTGTGCAAAGAAGACAATATGGTGGGTACACACCCCGTGCCACCCTGTGGTTTTACCTACATGACCATGGAGAGGACATGAGAAAATGGGATGGAAAATCTACTGAGACCCTAGAGGCACGGGTACGTGAGTTGCAAAAGAAAACAATCGGGAGAAAGGGGTTTTCTGAAAAGTTTGCTGCTCCAACTTCCAGCAGGCAGTCCTTTAAACACAGAAACGAAGATTCTGACCAGGACTAGAGGGGCCCTGCCTCCAGCCAGGGGGAGGAAAGGGACAACCGAGTTTATTGGACTGTGTGGATTCGATGGCCTGGCACGTCTGACGCACAGAAGTATAAGGCTCTAGTAGACACCGGTGCACAATGTACTCTAATGCCATCCAGCTGTAAAGGGCCAGAGCCCATCTGTATTTATGGCGTGACAGGGGGATCCCAGCAGTTAACTGTATTGGAAGCTGAAGTGAGTCTAACCGGAAATGAGTGGCAAAAGCACCGTATTGTGACTGGCCCGGATGCTCCGTGCATCCTTGGCATAGACCAAGGATTTTCCATTTCCATTTCCATTTCCATCTCCTTTCCATCGGAGATGGAAAGCTGCTGTATGGAGTCCTACACGACGAGTTGCAGAAGCTGCTGAGGGAGAAGGTGAATCGAGTCAGTTTGCAGAAGTGAAAGCCATTCAGCTGGCCTTAGATATTGCTGAACGAGAAAAGTGGCCAGTTCTCTATCTCTATACTGATTCACGGATGGTAGCAAATGCCCTGTGGGGGTGGCTACAGCAATGGAAGCAGAACAACTGGGAGCTCAGGGGCAAACCCATCTGGGCTGCTGCATTGTGGCAAGATATTGCTGCCCGGGTAGAGAACCTGGTTGTAAAGGTATGCCATGTAGATGCTCATGTGCCCAAGAATCGGGCTACTGAAGAACATCAAAACAACCAGCAGGTGGATCAGGCTGCTAAGATTGAAGTGGCTCAGGTGGACCTGGACTGGCAACATAAAGGTGAATTATTTATAGCCCGATGGGCCCATGACACCTCAGGCCATCAAGGTAGAGATGCAACATACAGATGGGCTCGTGACCGAGGGGTGGACCTGACCATGGACGCTATAGCACAGGTTATTCATGATTGTGAAACATGTGCTGCAATCAAGCAAGCCAAACGGTCAAAGCCTCTCTGGTATGGAGGACGATGGCTGAAATACAAATATGGAGAGGCCTGGCAGATTGATTACATCACACTCCCCCAAACCCGCAACGGCAAGCGCCACGTACTTACAATGGTGGAAGCAACCACTGGATGGCTGGAAACATACCCTGTGCCCCATGCCACCGCCCGGAACACTATCCTGGGCCTTGAAAAGCAAGTCCTATGGCGACATGGCACCCCAGAAAGAATTGAGTCAGACAATGGGACTCATTTCCGAAACAACCTTATAGACACTTGGGCCAAAGAACATGGTATTGAGTGGGTGTATCACATCCCCTATCATGCACCAGCCTCCGGGAAAGTTGAACGATACAATGGACTGTTAAAGACTACACTGAAAGCAATGGGTGCTGGGACATTCAAAAATTGGGATACACATTTGGCAAAGGCCACCTGGTTAGTCAATACTAGAGGATCTGCCAACCGAGCTGGACCTGCCCCATCAAACCTGTTACGCACTGTAGAAGGGGATAAAGTTCCTGTAGTGCACGTAAGAAACATGCTGGGTAAGACAGTCTGGGCTACTCCTGCCTCAGGAAAAGGCAAGCCCATTCGTGGGATTGCTTTTGCTCAGGGACCTGGATGCACTTGGTGGGTAATGCAAAAGAATGGGGAGGTCCGGTGTGTACCTCAAGGGGACCTAATACTGGGTGAGAATAGCCCATGAGTTGAATTGTAGTATGTTAATTATCATATAACACTGTATGTCATCACTACCATGGTTGCTATATATAATAGATGAAAATGGTGATTAATTAGAAGGTATTGGAAAGAGTGTAACCTGAGCATGACATAAATGGTATGGAATAAGGGGTGGATATCTGTCCTGGTTTCAGTTAGGACAGAGTTAATTTTCCTCCTAGTAGCTGGCAGGGTGCTATGTTTTGGATTAGGATGAGAAGAGCGCTGATAACATGCTGATGTTTTAATTGTTGTAGAGCAGTGCTTACACCAAGCCAAGGACTTTTCAGCCTCTCTCTGTCCTGCTAGCGAGCAGGCTAGGGATGCAGCAGGGGCTGGGAGGGGACAGACCCAGGACAGCTGACCCAAACTGGCTAAAGGGGTATTCCATGCCATCTGACGTCATGCTGAACAATATATAGGGGTGGCTAGCCGGGGTGGAGGGGGGGGCCGGCTGCTCGGGGATAGGCTGGGCATCGGTCAACGGGTGGTGAGCAATTGCATTGTGCATCACTTATTTCGTACACATTATTACTATTAATACTATTATTATTATTATTATTGTTGTTATTCTTTTCCCTATCTTAATAAACTGTCTTTATCTCAACTCACAGGCTTCACTTTCCCGTTTCTCTCCCCCATCCCGGAGAGGGAGGGGGGAGGGTGAGCGAATGGCTGTGTGGTGTTTGACTGCCAGCCGGGCTAAACCACAACACAGGTAAAACAACAAAATACACTTACCAAGGACAGCAGGATATGATTTTGTTATCTGAGCCATCTGGATGAAGACTAACGATATTTTCAATCTGTAGCTCCATCAGATACAGAGAAGAGTCAATTTGCAACTCTTCTGGTTTACTTCTGGATTTTCTAAAATAGTCAGTTCTCAGACCTGTCATTATCAACCTTGTAAGTAAGCCTTGGAAAAAATATCTCTATTAAGAAGTTGTTTATGGTCATTGCTCTTCACAGAGCTTTCTTCGCAAATCATGTTAAACTTGTACTGATTGTTTTTAAGTTTTTCATGTTCTCACTTAGCCACAAAATTTACAATAATTGTATCACTTAAACAAATGTGAGTGTACAGCTCTGATCTGAAGGATGCTTTTACTCATTCTCAGCAAACCAACCATATTAGGATGAACACTTCCTTTAAAATTTTCAACTTTTTGACAACCCATATACTAACAACGTGTGAGATGGTGTCTATGATGAAGTCCAACCGTCAGTCATGAGCCCATATATAGTTGCATCTCTTCCTGAGGTCTCATGGGCCCACTGAGCTGTAGATAACTCACCCTCACATTACCAGTCCAGATCCAGCTGAGCCACTTCAATTTTATCAGCCTGATCCAATCCACCTGCTGGTTGTTTTGATGTTCTTCAGTGGCACAAAACAGGTACATGAGCATCTACATGATGCACTTTTACAACCATATTCTCTACCTGGGCAGCAACATCTTGCCTCAAAGCAGCAGCCCAGATGGGTTTTGTCTCTGCACTGTCAGTTGCTCTGCTTCCATTGCTGTAACCATCCCCACAGAATACTTGCTGCCATCCATGATTCACTATAGAGATAGAGTACTAACCACTTTCAACTATCTCTTTTTGTTGGTGTTGGTAGTGGTGTTTTTAAAAACAACAGTAACAGCAACAAATAAGAAGAAGAAGAGGAAGAGGAAGAAGAAGAAGAAGAAGAACAAGAACAAGAACAAGAACAAGAACAAGAACAAGAACAAGAACAAGAAGAACAAGAACAAGAATTCCCTTCTTTCTGCCTCAGGACAATGGTCACTTCTTGGACTTAAGGTTGTAGCTGAAATCTCCATCAAAATATCGGCCAAATAAAAGATCTAAGACTCTATCTTAGATCAGATAATGTCTCAATAATAATAATAATTAAAAGATATACTAGAAGGGAAGTAACATTTTGTTTGTAGAAATAGAGTACATCAGGCTCTTAAATCAAAAATAGAGAAAATTAACTTTTGTGTATATGTTTAGTAACTAATAAGACATTGTTGTAAAACATTTATGTATCTTTTAGGAAAAAAAATCAGGAAACTAATACAAATTTGCAATGTGTTTCAGTGACTTTCATGAGAAAAATGAAACTGGTGTTATATTTTAACTGGTGTTCAAATTTACTTCAAAATTTTCTGAAACTTACTAGATTTTCATTTAAAACTAATAAGAAGTCATAATACATTCAAGGAATCACAATAGGATCTATGAACATAATTTGGGTTATTGTTGCATGGTGACAAATTGGTGACATCGAAAAAAAAAACAAAACACAACAACACAAAAAAAAACAAACAGGGATTAATTCAGTTAAAATAATAGCATAGCATTGATTTAAATTTGCAAGCTGAAATCTACTCCCCTGACTTAAGGCATGCAGTAATCATTGGTGTCAATACTATTGGTGTTTTAGGCTGTGTTTTTCTCAGTTCTGTTTCCAATTGACTTATGTTTTAAATGAAGTACTCTGTTGATGATTTCAGTGTGTTGTTTCCTGAGATGATGGACTTTCATTAGTATTTTGCATTTCTTGCTTATATTAATCAACAAAATATGAGGTGCATTGTAGTTGGCATGTTCTTGCATTATCAAGTTAACTTGCTGCCATAGTAGGGTCAAAAACGGTAGACTGCAACAGTTGCAGATCTCCATAAAATATTTACAGCAGCTGCTCCTGAAAAAATAAAATTGCTTTGCATGCTTTCGTATTACTTTTTGTAATATAAAACAAAAAACACTACTTTTCAAATATTAAAAATAAGAGGACTTCTGAAAAAATTAATCATTCTCAGGTACTAAACAAGATCTATTTTCAGAATTTAAGGCTTTATTACTAGTATGAGGACAATATAAATATCTGAAGAGAAGGTGCAAAGAAGATGGAACTAGGCTCTTTTCAGTAGTGCTCAGAGCCAGGACAAGAGGCAAAGTGCATAAACTGTAACACTAGGGGTTATGTGTCAACATCAGGAAAAACTTTACTGTGTGGGTGACTGAGAACTGGCACAGGTTGTCCAGAGACGTTGTGGAGTCTCCCACTTTGGAGATCTTCAAAAGCCACCTGGATATGATCCTGGGCAACCTGCTCTAGGTGTCCCTGCTTTAGCAGGGAGAATGGACCAAATGAGGTCCCTTCCAACGTCAAATATTCTGTAGGATTCTGTGATTATCAATGTTTTTATTACAAAACCAGTGACTAATAATAATTTGCTCCTAACAGAGCATTTTTCAAGATTACGAGGTCTTAAAAGATCACAGATTCCAGTGTCTGGCTATGCTACAGAGAAATATGCAACAGGCTTATCTCATTGCATTAAGCACTTTGGATAAAATTCCGACTAGCATATGGTCCCAGCAGTTCCCAGCTGGTGCATGGTCTATTGCACAGTCTACAGCAGCTCCTGGTGGGTTAGCACTGGGCAGTGAATCAAAAAGCTGCTTCTGGCTTTCTAACAGGCACACAATTCTGTTGAAATTCAGCTCATCAAAAGCTGTATGAGTAAGACTGGAGAAGTTCAGTGGTAATGAGGAAGAAAAAATAGTTGTGGGAAAAGGCACAAAAATATTCAGGCTGTCTAGCTGGGAAATTAATCTGTCCTTTAAAATTAGAAATGTAGATCGATTCTTGAGTAAGTGTTAAGCGTGGCAATGAAGAGTTGTACTTAGTGACATAAACAAGAACCTCCACTTTTGCCTCCTCTTTCTTATTGCTACCTTAGCAAAGTGAACGAATGTCATGGGGATAAAAGGAAGAGGGGAGTGGTGATGAAGGAAGAAGCATGGGATGCAATGCTTAACTGTAGTGTTTAGATAAAGTCTGTATTCTAATAGCATAACTAAAACTGAGAGAAATATTCTAATTACTTGATATCTAAAGTTTTGTTTTAAATGGAGCACTGGAGTAAAAGATATGGAAAAAAAAATCCCTTTTGCAGAAGCCTGCGGTAAACACTGGAGTATGAAAAGGGTATGAATGTTCCTCTTCCTGCACAGAGGAAAACTGACATATGTCACATTCAATAGTATAGTTAATTTGGAGAATGAATTCAGGATTTGGTTCTGTTTTTCCAAAATCTCCTGTTTAGATGGATGGTCCAAAGCCAATTGAACTCATGGCTGGTTGATTGCTCATAAGAACAAGCCTGGACAGATATATGGTTTTCTCCTGTCCACCCATCCATATTGACTTCTACATTCATTATGCACTTAATGTATAGCAATACACAGGGACTTTCTGCTGTTACAGATTATCTACATGACATGGAAGACTTGAGGACCTCCTTCAAAATTTTGAGAACTTTTTTTTTTTTGTAGACAAAACAGAAGTAAAATTCCAAACTTTGCGTTGCAAATTGGCATGTTAATGTAGTTCATGTCTTTTATTTTGAGAGAAAATCTAACCCTGAATACAGACTTCCACTGGGATTTTTAATTAATTGTTATGGTTTTGTGTGATGATAGTACGCCTTTCACAGTTCTGTTTCATCAGAAAAAAATAAAATTAAGGTTTTTTGCCTGAGAGAATTCCCTCTTAACAGATTTTAAAAAATGTAATAGTCAAGTGGTTCTTTGTGTCTGCCTCAATTAAAAAAAAAAAAGAAAAAAAAAAAGTGTCACTGAAGTATAAGTATATATTCCTGGCCCACTGAAATTAGTGCTTGTTTTTCTTATCATAATTACTAAACTTGGAATAGAAGATGACTATTTATCAAGATCTATTTTTGAAATTGCTAGTAGGGTCTGATTCTGCAAACTACTGCGATAGCAAGTTCTAGAAGTTCACTACCAGATATTCAATAAAGTATTTCAGAAAACCTGTATTATACCAGTCTCTTACTAGTTTCACTGGGTACTTCCTAGTCCTAGTACAGTGGGACTTCTTTGTATGACATTAGTGTCTTGCAGTGATCCAGACAGTATAAGACAACCAGGTCCTTTTCCTTTTAATTATTTCTGAATAATAAATTTATATGTAAAGCTAGAAATTCTTTTCACTTTTTCCTAAGGACACAAGTCTGTACTTTGAATAATTTTACTCCTTTTGTAGTGCTCCCATTCTCACAATCATCCAGTTCTCCCAGTAATATTACTCATACCAAAAGCTTCCTTTTGGCATGTGTAATGCTGTGTATCTTCCTTGTATAAACAATTGTCGATTGTAGACTTTTTTTTTTTTTTTTTTTTTTTTTTTGGCAGAGGAGTTGGAATTAGGTGACCTTCAAAGGTCCTTTCAATCCAAATCATTCTATGATGCTATGGTTCCTGAGGAGGGGAAATGGACAGGGAGGTACCAGTCTCTTCTCTCTTATAACCAGTGGTATCTGAGGATACCATCCATAGCTTGGGAAATGTACTAAGCTACACCATAGGAGGTTCAGATTGGATATTAGGAAAAATTTCTTTACTGTGGTGGTGGTCAAACACTAGAACAGGCTTGCTAATGAGGTGGTTGATGCCACATGCATGTCAAGAGGCATTTGGATAATGTCCTGAACAACATGTCATTTACCATGACAAATAATGAACTGTCATGCAGTGACATATACTGACCAGTTTAAGGCTGATAACTAAATTAATGGTATACTTGTTACATTTTATTGAATTTAAATTATTTGTTATTAATTTATAAATTATTATTTTTTAAATTTAATAATGTTATCCTCAAAACTAAATGTTTTTGAGCATTTATTTTTAATTGTCCCTTTATTTCTAATTTAATTATAATTATCTTATTTTTTACTTAACCATTTGGTTATTGCAAACATGTAGTCAATATAAGACAAAGTCATTTAATGTTCTTTTTCAGCTAAAATACTCTTGATATGTTACAGAAAGTGAACTTTGTAGAAACTCATTATTCATGTTAGAAGATAAAGATTCCTCCTTCCATAATCACAGAACATTTTGCTGAGAACAAAAGAAATATGACAGCAGAATTTATAATAAGTTCTATAACAAATTATATTTTTTTTATATTTAAGCAGTGTTTTTATATATCTGTTTTGTTTTGTTTAGACTTCTTTATTCAGTTTATATTTCTAGTTTATTAATTATTTCTTGCTATGAGAGAATATTTTTCTTTAGTTGATGAAACTTCCTTTTAATGAAAGCTACTTTAACTGCAACATCCATGTTGAGGGGTAGGCTACCATTTCTGAAGTAAAACAAAAACTACAACAAAATTCAAGCTAAGTATTGTGGAAAAAGAGAAAGTGATAACTTGGCATTAAAAAAAAAAAAAAAAAAAAAAAGTGAAAATAAGAAAAATAAAAAAGTTTAAAAAATAAAATTTGTCAGTAATCTCCATCTCAAATATTTATGTAGCTAAAGAAATGTTTTATTTGAGCCTTAGAAATCATTTAATACAATAATTGCATTTATAACATGAAATATTTCAATGTCAAAACTGGCCATCTAACTGTGTAGATTGTACAAGACACAGTACAAGAGAAAACTGGATACTGCAATCACTGGAGATATTAAGTGCATTTTTTTTTCAATAATTATTTAAACTAATCTAGAAATACAGACATGGTGAAATATATTTACCTCCCTAGTGGAATGTTGAAAAAATTCTCCATACATGGCATTCATTAAAATAAATGAATAAATAAATAAAAATCCTTAAGTATTTGTTACACCATGACAATGTTTTAACAATTCAGTTCCAATAACTCTTACCTCACTGTGGCTTAACATGCTTAATGAAAGTTCATTTTTATCTTTCTAATATCAAAACAGAATATTGCTGTGCTAAGAATCTCTGGGGCTTGAATCCACAAACTAAAATGCCTTGCAATACTAAGGCTATTGTTTTGTCTTGTCAAAAGAGAAAACATTACACATTACACATTAAGTCAATACGTGTAATTATTTGTTTCAGATTTTATGAAAATGAGGGAGAACTGTAAAAGAAAATTTTGATTTTATTCCATTTTATCAGCTTAAATTCCAATCAATAGTATTTGTACTGCAACTTATTTTTAATAGTTGACTGTTTTTGTCTTTTTAAGTCGTAAAAAAGCACATTAAAAAAATCCTAAATTTAAAACTTGTGAAGATCTAATACCTTCTATAACTTTTGACTATTTTGAAAATAACTGTAATTATGAAAATCATGATACATTTGGTAAAACCATGTAAGAGTATAAATCTTAGATATTTTTGTTTATATATCAGAATAAATTTATAGCATGGAAAATCCATCATAATTAAATTTTATTAGTAATATAAGGAACATGTTAGCAATTAGTATTTCAGAGACTAGTTTAGTAGTTTTGAAAGAAAGTTAATAGAATAGCTATGTTGTGTTTTGTTTTGTTTTGTTTTGTTTTTCCTACTTCTGAGCTTTTTTTGCTTTTTTTTCTATTTTACACTGCTGTTCAGAAAGAACAGTGATCTGAAACATTTCAGCTATCCTAGTATTATTTTTAAGAAATTGCATTATTTGACCTTTTTCTCATAAGTTTTTGACTTGTGATAATGAATGCTCTAGAGGCTTGTAAAACATTTCTTCCCTGAGGAAAATAAACAAAGAATTATCTGTAAGGTTGACTTTAAATCTTAACTTCTTGGCAGTTTGTTGGATGTTTTTCAAAATTATTATTATTATTTTTTTTTTTTTTTATGAGAAAGAATTATATTGAATCTATTTGTATATTTTTCTGAATAGCAGGGATGTCAAGAATAGGATTTTCATTTAGTGGCTCAGAAATAAACTTCTAGTGCTATCTTACGCACTGTGGGAAATCCCTCCTGGGCCATCTTTCCTGACAGTCTTCTATGGATTATTGAAAGAAACTAAAAGGGCACCAAATTATTCTTGTTCTTCACAGTGGAATCCCTGAACCAGAGAACTGTAGAATGATTGTTGTTGGAATGTGTCCAATCCAAAGCTGTGCATAAAGCATAGACAGGTAGAACAAGATGCCCAGGGCTGTGTTCAAGCAGATTTTGAGTATCTCCAAGGATGGAAACTCCACAACCTGACTCACAATAAAAATTGTCCTTATGGTCAGATGAAATTTATTGTGTTTCAGTTTGTACCCATTGCCTCTTATTCTGTCACTGTACACTATGGAGAAGAGTCTGGCCTCATCTTCTTCATTCCTTTCTCTCCTCCAGGATGATCAGTCCCAGATCTCTCAGCTTCTCCCTGTATGTCTGATGTTTCATGACTTTAATTATCTTCATGACCCTTTGTTGGACACTTTTTAATATGACTCTGTTTTTCTTATACAGGAGAGTCCAGACCTGGAAAACATATTCTAGCTGTGTCCTCACCAGTGTTGAGTAGAAGGGAAGGATAATCTTCAGCCTGCTGGCAGTGCTCCTTTAAATGAAGCCCAGAATGTTTTTGCCCTTCTTTGCCACAAGGAAGCATTGCTGTCTCATGCTCAATATGATGTCCAGCAGGACCCCTAGGTCCTTCTCTGCAAAGTTGCCTTCCAATTAATTGCCCAGTTAAACTCTGAAGTTCCCTTTTTTGAGATCAATGAGATTCTTGTCTGTGCATAACTCCTTCTGGTTTATGAGCCACTCTTTCTGCTTTTGTATTATCTGTAAACCTGCTGAGGATGCTCTCTATCATATCATCCAGGTCATTAATGAAGATGTTACACAGCCCTAGCATCATCCCCTGGGGTATCCCAACAGTGACTGGCTTCTGGCTTTGAGATGCTGATTACAATGCTTTGAGCCCAGCCATTCAGCTGGTTTTCAGTCCAATCACTGTCCATTTATCAAACCCATATTTTGTCAGCTTGTCTATAAGGATGTTGTTAAAGATAGTATCAAAGCCTTACTAAAGATGAGACAGACAACATTCACAACCCTCCCCTTGTCCACCAAGCCAGAAATTTCATTATAAAAGGGTATCATTTTGGTCAGGCATTTCTCCTTTATAAATCCATACTGACATCTCTGCATCACCCTCTAGGCCTGCAGTTTCCTGGGCTGACAATCTTGACACTCTTGAAGAGAAAAAGACATTTTATTTCAGTTCTGAGGAACACCCCTCAGTCACAATAAACTTTCAGAGATAATCAAGAGAGAATTAACAGACACATCAGCCAGTTCCCTCAGCACCCATGGATACATCCCATCAGGTTCTATAGACTTATGTATGTCTGGTTTGTTTAAGTGATCTCAGACCTGATCCTCCTCCACTGGCAGTGAGTCTTCATTGATCCATACTTTCACTCTGCTCCCAGAGGCCTGGGATTCCTGAAGGCTAGTCTTACCAGTAAAGAGTGAGGTGAAGAAGGGAAGAAGAATATGTCCTTTGTGATAGGAGAAGGGAAGAATAGCAGGGTGAAGAGTTTGCATTAAGCTGTCTTCAAATGCAATAGTAGGTATTTGTTTTTTTTTTTTTTTTTTTTGGATTTTCAAGAACTACTACACAGTCCATCTCAGGTGAACTGAGTGTAGACTAAAAAGGTCTTCCAAGAGCAAAAAACCATACTTAACTCATAAAGGAGGGTGATGGATATCAGAGACAACTTAAATCTGAAGTGAAGCTTTCAAGGTATGGTCATAACCACAGTATAGAACAGGCTGCTGCACACAAAAATGTGCCTCATGAATATAATTGGACTTGAAATATTGGGTCTTATGTTGTTTGCAATAATTAGGAAGATCTAGTGCTGCATGTTTTTACACACTTGCACACATACATGTGCTGTTCGAAGCAGATCCAAAAAGTTCATGTTTCTTAGGGCTTTGTCCAGTTAGGTTTTGGAAAACTCAAAGGAAAGAGGTTCCATAACATTTCTGGGCAGTCTGTTCTAGTATTTAAACACCTTCATGAATAAAAATAAGAAAACAACAACAACAACAACAACAACAAAATGACTAACTAACTAACAAAACCACTAGTTTGTATCTAATCTGAATTTCTCATGTTCCATGTTGTATCAATTGCCTCCTGTTCTCTTACTGTTCACCTCTGAGGAGAGTCTGACTCCTGCTTTCCTTTACCTTCCCATTAGATCCTTGAAAATCATTTGGTATGTCTTTAGTTTTATTTATTTATTTATTTATTTATTTATTTATTTTCAGATGAAAAGTCAAAGCTGATGGCAACAATAACTTTCAGATTGTCTAGACTGGAACAGGAGGAATCCAGTAAGATGTGCAACAATGGATTACCATTGGTACTTTGGGATAAAGAAGACACTAAAACAAAAATTCAAGATGAAGTCTCACAATGTTACCCAGAATAAGCAGCAGTGTAATGGTAAATATTTTAAAAAATATTTAAAAATTGGAAGAATGGTATACAATATGCATTTAAAGACCTTGTTTCTACACTGAGATTTGAAAATAAGAGTAAGACTCCATGATTTAAAATATAATCATGACCTTTAGCAAAGATGAATTATCTAGGCTGAAAGCCAAACCAGAATTAAGGAAATCTATATTCTTTTTTTTTTGCAGTAGTTCTGTGGGAACTTAGCCCCAGCACTATTGATCTGCCAAGCCTTGCCTGAACAGTGGTGTCCAGTCATGACAAAGTTATATGAGCTGTTCTCAGTGTCCATTACTGGAAAACATAATAATATATCCTTCAGCACTTTATACAGAGAATTATAATGTTTGTCATGGGATAAAGACTACTTGAAAACTTTGTTAAAATAAATAAAATCCTGACATCTACTCACCTATGATTTGATAATTCTGGTAAACACTAGGGAAAAACAAAACAAAACAAAACAAAAAAACAGACAATTATTATGCAGAAGGCATAATCAAAAATTCTAGCCTAGATCTACCCTGCTATAATGGCTTAGGTATGTTCAGGAAAGTAACAAAGAAACTCACATGAATTATTAACAACTTTAAACCATTGCTACACATTTATAGCAGGAGAGCAGATTATAGGAATACACGTAGCAACCTCTCATTGGCTTTATGTATAGAAAAAGTCAAAGAGAGAGGTGTGGGATGACAGCAAGGCCATCAACCATCTAATTTAGAAAACAATAGTACCCTACTGAAAACAAATTGCAAGCCTTCTAACACTGTGGAGAAGGCTGAGCAGAAGATGGAACATGTGGAAGCCAGGCCACCAGACAGGACTCAGATGTTGATGGTTGAAATGAATTTCCTGTTTTCTCTAAGTTTGTGGTACTGGCCATAGCTGGAACAAAGGGTCAAGCACCTTGTTTGATGTGAATTCACATTCTTTACAGAAGGTATCTCTGTGCCATAAAATAGAAATCTTAGAATTTAAATTGTTCTCCACCCACTGTGCCTGTCACTCCTAGTAAACAAAACCTAAAGTTTACATCCCTGATTCTTGCAGTTCTGTTCTTGATGCTACCTCACCCTTCTCCTCCTCTTCCCCTCATCCTCTCCCAGCACTGCCATGGCTCTCCTGCAGGCATTTGTGTACCAGATTTTGAAAGATGATAGTTTCCTACAGTTGCTGTCTCTGACACTGACAATGAGCTCCTACAGCATAAATAACACTTTTTTTTTTTCTTCTTTTTTTTTTTTTTTTCTTTCTTTCTCACTGGTTCTGTTTAGATGACTCTAACATTAAAATCTGTTCAAGGTTGGAGAGAAAGGTTACCCTAGGATCTGCTGTGAAAACGCAAAAGAAGCAAAACTGTACTGCATTTGGCTTACTTCACATTACACTGCTTTGGAAATTTTGTAACAGGCATTACTCCCCTCAGCATCCATCACCTCCTAATGCCAAAGATGCATATTAGCATATGGTGCATCATAGACTTTATGACCTATTCTAGAAGCCAACAACAAAAATAACAACCACTACCACAACAGATTATTTCAGAATTTTTAAACCAAGAAGAAAAAATAAATAACAAAGAAGGAAAAAACAATAATCCTTGATTACTCATTACCAAATGGGTACACGCTAGTAAATGATACTGTGGCCATGAACAATTATGTGGAAGTACTGAAAAAAAAAATAATAAAAAAAAAATGCTTTTTAATAACTAGGGAGATGTAGAGGTAGGAATTATGTTCACGGAGTCCAGAAATTACCCAGGCCAAGAATTACATAGTATGGATTCCATCACAGAGGATGGGAAAGAGGGTTATCTCTGACGAGGATAAGATAAATGGGGATTGCAGACATAAACTAGTTCATGCCAACTGCCGTTGGAAAACTTAGTCATACCAGCAATTCTTTGGGGAATTTTTCTTCCAGGAATATCCTTCTGGTAAACAAATAATTTATGGCATGAAGTGAACAGGCTTTGAAGCAGTTGTAAGACCGTATGAATCCTCACAGAAGAAATATAATTTCGTATGAATGATTCAGACATTAATGAGTCACAGGACAAAACTTTTGGACATGACATTAAGAAAAATCTATGATAGTTGCATTTTTAAGTACATTGATATCTTCCAGAATTTGCAGGTAGAAGATTTTCAACCATAACATAAGCACAGAAATTCTTAAATGCTTCTGAGGAATCCTACTTACCTTTCTGCTGTATGATCAGTCAGCTTCTTTAGTGATGCTTCTTAAAGCGATGCTACAAATGTCCTTCTCTTAGTGCTTCTCTCTTCTGCCACATGTGCAATATGCCCGGAGTCCACAGGTACACATCACTTTTATTCTGCTTGACTTTAGCAGCCTTACAGATATAGCCGCCCCCTGAAGCATTTCTTACTTCTGAGCATTGCTGGAACTGTAACAGGTGCATCTCATACAGCCGTTCCACTTGAGGGTGATGATATAAAAAATCACTATAGACTAACTTAGAGACTTAAAGATTTACAGAAAGGAAAAAAGTGCGAATGCTTCACTGAAGTTATCTTTCCAGTCAAACTAAAAACATTCTTTGGAAATTTCTTTGGAAAGCATGCTCACAGACACCTCTGGCCTTTCTACCAATAGGAGATTTTTGAACTAATAGTAATCTTTTCCTACTACTTGAGAATAGCAGCACCTCCAAAGAAACACTATGATGGTGTAGTGGATATAAAAATTCAAACCAAGTCCCAAGGCATTGTTGCATTTACTAATGTTTCTTTGTTATATTAGAATGAATAAAGAGAAACCGAACACTTTAAAAGGTCTGTGATTTTCCTGAGATACTGGTGGCTGTACACATCAATAGCATCTGTACTAGTACTTGAAGAGTGACAGGGAGATTGTTTACCAAAGAAAAAAAAAAAAAAAGTTAAGACATTCCTGAAACATCAGGAATCTCCAAAAGCAGGTGTTTGGGGAGATTTCTTAAAATAGGGCACAAGAATTCCATATGTGTGAATGAGCATGTTGCACATTATTTTCAATACTTTCTCACAGTACTGGGGACTGTTTTGCATGACAGAATGGAAGTTCCAGATAAACCTATGTACCTTTGTTGGTGCAAATATCCTTGTTTAGTCATTACCAAATAGAGGCATCTTAACAAGTGATACTGTGGCTATGTACAATTATGTGAATGTACTAAATAAGCCACAACTTTTCCAAAATGAGTTAAACTTATTGTGGAAGTTTATATTTAATTATTTTTAGAGCAGAAATCTCGATAGCATAATGAGTTGTATAAGGATTTACAGCAGACCAGCACTAAATATGCATAATATTTTCTTACAGCTTTTCAGATTAATTCTGTTGTTAATTCATAGTATTCCATAGTATTCAATGGAATTAATTATTGCTATGTGGAATAAATATTCACTAAATTACTTATAAATGAAACATGATTTATTCTGAAAGTTTTATGTGTATAGATCAAATAGATACCTGTAGCAGCTATGGCAAATATATGGTGAAATGTCTTTTTTTTTTTTCTTTTTAAATTGAAAGCCTACTATTCCAATGCTTAATATTCCATTATTCAGTAACTATTTTACATCTTAAGAGTAATAAATACCCCAAATTAATAAAAATATTTACATCCCATATATTTATGAATCTATTCTAAATGCTGTATTGGTGTAGTCATGACTTTACAGAGTACCAAAATTATTCATTAAAAAAAAAAAAAAAAAAAAAAACAGTTAATGAAAGATTGAGACTGTAGAATCCGACTAGTATCATTCATATATATATATCAATTTGTTTTATGCAATTTTGTTTCTAATGAAATATCTTACATAAAGAGCGTCCCCTAGCTATTACATGACGAAGAATTTAGACTGTAAAGAGACACACTCCACAAAACCTTTTGGAAAACAAACAGGTATTTATTGTGAGGAAGAAAGCAGTACACAGAACAATATTGCCAATTTTATTCCATAGTATTTCTAATCACATCACAAAAAACAGGTTTTTAAATTAAATATTAAATTATCTGAACAGAAATACTAAAACACATCATGTTTTTATGCACTAGATGAACCAAACAGCTGAAATTCATGTGTGTCCAGTGGACTGTATATCCATTTTCTAAGATTGTAATCAGTTACTTATTTGAAAAGAGCTAATAGTCACTTTTTCTATTTCATTTATCATAATATTTTAAATATATAAATGGTTCTATCTCTACAGTCATTCCCTGCATCCTGTTTTTAACATCTGGGTGATAAATCAACTCTAGAAACATACGTCATCGGGACAATTTCAGTTAGACAGCACAGGTAGAGTGAGGCATTTAATGTTTTCTTCAAAGAACAGCTGTTTAGAGAGAGAAAATTCCATCTGAAGCAACAAGGAAGTATATAGAATAGAGTCCTACTTCCTGCTGCCATTCTGATAACACTTATGTTTGTGGAATTTAGAAGGGTTTACAACAATAAGAACGAGGTACAAAACTTGAAAAGGAGGTTAAACAAACTATTTAGGGTTAAGATTGAGTTTGATAAGATGGTTCATTACTTGTTTGCCTGCAGCAAAGGGACTACATTCTTACTCAAGATGTCATAAAATATCCTCTTGCCTCTAAAATGCAAGGGGAAAAAATGAAAAAAAAAAAAAAAAAGATTATTAAAAGATTATTAATTCACTTTTGCACAACCAGCTGCTTAGTATTGTAAAATCATGTTAGCTATCTGCTTATTTCATAAGGGTATGAGGAAACTGCTGAGGGAGAAAACACAGGAAATGAAGAAAACATGGTGAAATTAAGCTAATGAAATTTGAACAGGTCCAATAAGTTTTTCCTATCTAATAGGGATCGAGGGTCATTTGAGATGTTCTATGAGTCCATGTTAGAGATCTATGGTTGGGCAAACCAACAGATCCTAGAATTAATCTCTGACATGTAGGAACAGGATTCAGTAATGTATGAGTAGAAATTCAGCATCATTTTAAACATTTTTGAGCACCCTAATTAGCCTTCAGATGTCATCCCTGCTGCACAATGCCTTAGCTATCTTTTCTTCTGTGTCCCATATCTGCCAAACCTGTGTATGTCTTGGATGTTCTAAGACATCTTACATGGCACTAGAATATTAAATATTTACTCATACATAAACATTTAAGTTTTGGTCAGTCTAGCTTTGAACAGAATTCTACTTCTAAAATTTGGGGGCAACAGTGTATATGGGGGAAAAGAAAAAAAAAGAAACAAACAAACAAACAAAAACCCACCATATCATAAGGGTTTATAGAAATTTCTGATTACAAGGGGCAAAGGAAGGATCCTTAAAAACAACAGCTCCACCCCTCCTCTAGAGCTACTCCTAACAAGACAATTTCCAAGGCAGATCTTTATTTGTTCACACCTGTGTGTCAGCGAAAGGACCAAGACGAACTGTAAAAGGCTTTAACAATTAAAACAACAACAACAACAAAAAAAAAAAAAAAAAAAAACACAACAAAAACCACACTTTCACAACATAATAAACAAATAAACAAATAAAAAATAATGCTATCCAGTTCTTCAAAGAGAAATCAGTTCAGTTTTTCTAGCTTTGGAAGATGTGCTGATTTTGGCTGGGATATAATTTTCTACAAAGCAGCCCATGTGTTGTGTTTTGGCTTTGTGATTAAAACATTATTGATAATACAACGATGTTTTAGATATTGCTGATTAGTACCAAGGATTCCTCTGTTTCTCACTCTGCCCCTCCCAGCTAGTAGGTTGGGGATGGATAAGAGACTGTGAAGGAACACATTTGGGACAACTGACCCAAATTGACCAAAGAAATATTCCATACCATATAATGTAATGCTCAGCAATAAAACTGAGGGGGAGAGATTTCCAGGATGGCTGTTGCTTGGGGACTGGATCTACATTGGTCTCCTGATGATAAGCAATTGCTTTTTGCATCATTTGTTTTTCTGTTTCATTTTATTGTGTTTTATCCTTCTTTTATTTATTAAACTGTCTTTATCTCAGCCCATGAGTTTTCTCATTTTTGCCCCATCTTATTGTGTCTATGTGGTGTTTAGCTGCTTACTGGGATTAAAACATAATAGAAGGTATTTTTCCTATGTACCTACATACACCAGAAGTTCTGGAAGCACTGGGATTTAAGAAAACACTTAACAAAACTGGTGACAATGAAATAATACAGACAAAGAAATGCAGGCAAATTCAGATCTGATAAGCATGTAGAGAAGATCTGGAAACTTTACTATACTGGATTGTAGGATATTTTAGTTGCAAATACAAATGTTTCAAAATCTGTTTTATTTCCCACAAACACAGAATCACAGAATTACAGAATCATCTAGGTTGGAAGAGACCTCCAAGATCAATGAATGCTACTCATCGTTTCTACACACAAGATCATTTTGCTCATCATTTAAATGACAAATATATATATATATATACAGATTCTGTAATATTACAAAGGATAAACAAAATGCCACATAGATGGGTTGTTATAAAGTATATCTATATGATTTTGAAAGACAGAAGGATAGCAAGATAGGAAATTTCTCATACTTGTCTAATGAGTATGTTAACAACTCTACAATACATATTATTATTAATAAAAATTTAATATTAATATGTTGTTTTTAAAATGTAATAAATGAACTATTAATCCAAAAGACCCCTGCAGTGGGTTTACATGGCAAGGTTTTGGTAGCAGGGGGCCATAGGGGTGGCTTCTGTGAGAAGAATTTAGAAGCTGCCCCATGTTAGGTAAGGGCCCCACTGCTGACCAGCGCTGAGCCGATAAGTGATGTTGTTTTGCGCCTCTGTGAGAGCATATTTAAGACAGGGAAAAAAAAAAAAAAAAAAAAAAAAAAAACCTGCACCACACACAGCAGCTGGGAAAGTGAGAGGAGTGAGGAACAGCCTTGCAGGCACCAAGGTCAGTGAAGAAGGAGGGGGAGAGGTGCTCCAGGCGCCGGAGCAGAAGTCCCCTGCAGCCTGTGGTGAGGCCCCTGGTGAAGCAGGTTGTCCCCCTGCAGCCCATGGAGTACCACGGTGGAGCAAGGTTCCATCCTGCAGCCCGTGGAGGAGCCCCCAGTGGAGCAGGTGGACCTGCACCGACGGAGACTGCGGCCTGTGGAAGACCCCTGCCAGAGCAGATTCTGGGCCAGACCTGTAGCCCGTGGAGAGGAGACCACGCAGGAGTAGGTGACCTGGCAGGAGCTGCTGCCTGTGGGAGATCCGGGTTGGAGCAGTTCACTCCTGAGGGATGGACCCCATGGTACGGGCCCATATCTGGAGCAGTTCTTGAAGAGCTGCTGCCTGTGGGCAGCCCACGCCAGATCAGTTCAGCAAGGGCTGCATCCCATGGGAGGTACCCCACAGCACAGGGGACGAGACTGACCGAGAAGGAGCGGCAGAGAAGAAGTGCTATAGACTGACCATAACCCCCATTCCCCCGTTCCCCTGTGCTGCTCGGGGGGAGGAGGTGGAAGAGGGTGGATGGGGGAGAAGGTGCTTTTGGTTTCTTTCCTTTTTTTCTCACTTCTCTAGCTTGTTAGTAATAGGCAATAAATCTTACTATCTCCCTATGCTGAGTCTGTTTTGCCCGTCACGATAATTACTGTGCGATCTCCTTGTCCTTATCTCAACCCTTGAGCCCTTTTCATCATATTTTCTCCCGGTTCCTCTTTGAGGAGGGGGAGTGAGAGAGAGCTTGTGGTGAAGCTCGGCTGCCCGCCCAAGTAAAACCACCACAACCCCTGACTGTGAAATATACATAAACACATATAAAAACAGTGTTCAGAGTCTGACCTGATCAATGTAATTGAAAGAAATTCTCAAATTAAGTCTAGGTCATAAAATTACCTAGCAATTATTCTCTTATGACAAAGTAACAGTGATGATGATGTCTCACACTATTCCAAGGTCCTTCAATCAGTCTGTTGCTAAGAATACTAAAAATATTTCTCTGCATATATGTTTCCAATAAATTCCTATGTGAATGCTGATTTCTGGTGAATTTGGGGAGTTCTATTTCCACTATAATGCATTTATTCTATCATACATCTTGCATATTCTGCTTTCATTTTCTTTCCATACTCTAACAAACGAATATGGAATAAATTAAGTATGCCAATCAAATAGTCATTGCAACATGAATGGAAGACACCTGCTCTATTTCACATTGCTTTATGAAAATAACATTACCAAAATTTAAGACTTGTATATAACAATTCATAAAATTCACACATTTATTTTTGAAATATAAAGCAAGCAAATAACATTTTTATTTGAAATAATTTGTTAAAAATATAAAATAAAAAATAAAACAAAAAATAATAATGCTGACAAGGTTTAACTTGTGATAACTGTTAAATAAAGATTAGAATTCCTATCACTGTAGACTCACCTTCATGGGAAGGTAAAAATACATCTAAAGAGATTGAGTTTTCCAGAAGTATTTCCAGGGTGAAAGTGCAAACATAGAGAGGATATTTGTCAGTGTGCTTCACTCAGAACAATTTAAATGGCACCAAAAAAAAAAAAAAAAAAAAAGTACAATTTATATAAGTATACATTTAAGTAACTTACATATATATTACATATACATTACATTAAAGTTACTTACATATAAGTAACATTTATATAAGTATATTTTTGTACAGGCCTCAGAAAGAGTTATAATCTGAATCTGAATGAATGATATAAACTGGGGAACTACTGTAGTTTTCCAGCTTTCCTTCTTTAGAGATAACAGCTTTCCTCCTTTAGAGAAAAAGTAAAGATGCTAGAGGAGTTCAAGACAAACTAAGAAAGCAAGAGATAAGTGAGATATGAATCAGGGCACATATTCTTTCTTGGAAGTATAAGGAATGAAAAACTCCTTGGTAGAACTGAAACTCAGAGTTCTTCATTCCCATTTTTTGCTTGAACTGATGAAGCCTAATAATAATAATAAAAAAATCCTGTGTATGTATATACATACTATGACATTTGTATATATTTTTACATATAGCATGTGTGTGTATGTACACGTACCTAAATTACACATATGCAAACTAGGTTTTGTGTATGTGGATGCAGATAGTTCACATTTCAGACAGTTTTCTGAGCTTTTAAGCTACTTAGAAACAAGATTCTGTCCAAAGAGGTCAACAGGTAATTATTTAAATATCTGTGTGAAATAGTCCTGTGCATCAGTGTGTAATAAAGTATTGTTTGATAGACACTTGTTTTCAAAATGTGATTTCAGCTCATACATTTTTTAAAAAAAGAAATTGTTTGTATTTACTCATTTATGTTCATTATTTATGATATAAGTAATAATGTAATTCATTGTATAATACACATAAGTAATTTTAATAAAAAGAAATTGGAATTTTCATATTAATTTTACCTAGTTAGTGTAGAATTTTTGCCTACATAGTTCCCTAACTGGCTGCATTATTTACACTTTCAGTGAACTTTCATGCAGATAGATATGAGTAATTTGATGCTTATTTTACACAACTGTTTTGAATTCCTTCTCATTATTAAAATGTGATATGCTTCTGCTGTTAGAATAATAATATAAAACCTTTAGGATAGCATTAAGCTAATATAATTTTCAAATTTTACAGTGAAATTAAATGTCTAAGTGACTATTTTCTTCTTTTGACAATCATGAATATAAATGTGGTACTCATATGCCTAAAGATAGACACCTAATTTCATATTAGGTGTGGTACTCTAAGTATCTTCTACATGATCTCTGGCAAATACAAACATTTATATGCAAGTGACAATAAATCATGACAGTATCATAAAGAAGGTTGTCAAACTAAATTCTGCAGCTGTGAAAATGATAACAACATATAGGAGACACTTTTTTTTTTTCTTCACATAATTTAGAGTGAAATGTAGCATATCATCTTGTCTTCCTGTTCCACATTCTTTGTCTTAAGTACCTTTTCCTTCACATAGCCTTGCCATCTCTATGCAAAAGACTCTATGTCTCAGTATTCCATTGCGCTTATTTTTGTCTAAAAGCTTGAAATTGTTGACTGGCGCTCAACAGGTTTGTCTTAGCATTGAAACATATGCTTTGGAATGTAATTATCATCATATTCAATAAGAAGACTTCTTATATATTAGCTGTTAAGGTAATTATTTTCAGGTTCAGATTTTTAAACTCATGAACCGAAAGACAAGATCTTTCAAGAATGGATATTAATTATATCATGATATACTTGATTACATGAATACTCTTAAATTTCACAGAGTTGAACATCTGTTCCAGTCATCTGAGGTCTTGACTTTGGAAATATAAATGGCAAATTTGCATTTAAGCATTTGAATGAATAGATCCTGATGTTTCAGTTGAGAGGTTTTTAACTGTAGCAAGAAAAAACATACTCCACACAGCATAAATCTTCCTAGTCTGAATAAAAACTGTAGGAAAAAAAAAAAAAAAAGTAACAAATTTTATGGATATCCTATACTGTCTGCCTTGTACAATCTATTCAGAAATTCCCGTACTATATCTGTCTGTCTTCTGTCAATGTTCAAAATTTATGGCTTAAGGTTCCTGTTTTGTTCTGTGCTGCAAGGAAAACAGTATAAACAATACCTTAATTTAGTCAACTTTTAAGTAATTTTTTATGTATTGTCTTACTATCATCATATCAGATTTGAAAAGATGCCAAAAGCATAATTGCATGGAACTACGCATATTGTTCAGAAAATATTATACTGCCATTAAGATAAATCATATTTAAATATTTTCTTGTACGTTTTGCTTCTATATACTGAGTATTTGAATACTGAGATCAGTATGAAGATACTTGATGAAAAAGAGTTCAATTACATACTTTAGATGAATGTCTCTGGTGATACTTGAAATATTTTACTACATTTTAGATTACTGCAGAGGACAGACATTTATGACCTATTGGAGACATATAAACTTCCAGATTGACATCTGGAGGTCCAGGAAAATAACAACTGAAATCTTAAGTAGTACTAGGTACCTAGCTTTATGTAATCAAGATTTAAATCTTAAACAGCATAAATCATGGATTATGACTCCAAAATAAAAGATTTAGTTTAAATCTCTTAATTGATGTTTAGCTCCAACATAGATAATATTTGCAAACATAATCTTCAGTCAGTAGAATTACTAATAGTGGGATGCAGTAGCTTAACTAATTAAAATAGAAGGCAATGAGAAGCCAGATGTGATAATCTAAGCATATACACTGTCATAAGCCATCTGTGCTTAGAAAACTGAATTACAAATATTTCTGCATTTTTCAATGCAGATTTCTTATTTAATAGTTTAATCATTCAGAAGCTCACAGTTCAATACGTTTGCATCTAAACAGGCACCTGAGGTGCTCTAGTGCTATCATTCTGTCTACCATCCAATCGATGCCCTGTTACAGTACGAAAACTATATTAGTGTAAAGATCAAGTTCTCTGCTGTTTCTCAGTCATGAATAACAGTGTGCCATATTCATTGATCAAAAGACATCAGGTCTCTATATCATAATGAGTCTTGCATTCTTGTGAAAAAAAGAAAAAAGAAAAAGAAAAAGAAAAAGAAAAAGAAAAAGAAAAAAAAAAAAAAAAAAAAAAAAAAGAAAAAGAAAAAAAAAAAATAAAAAAAAAAGCCGGTCCTAGATCTTGCTCTTTGAGTCAAATATCCCAAGTTGGAAAGGACCCACAAGGAACATCAAGTCCAACTCCTGAACGTTGCTTCTATAACTTCTTCATTTTTTAATGTAAAAACAAACAAACAAACAAAAACAAACAAAACACAGTAGTCTTTGGAATAGAGGCCAGAATTCCCCTCCTCATAGCCAAGTGAATTTTATTGCCTTCCACTTCATGAAATTCATGTTTTTGTCTGTTTAATAGCCTAATTTGAATATAGGAGACTAAAAGCACTCTAATATAAGTAGTTTTATTTTCTTCCCAGGACTATTTTTGTACTTACATTAAGCAGTCAATATTGTAGGAACCAGTCTATTGTAGGAACCAGTCTGTTTATGCACAGATGCTAAGCAGTGGATATGTAACAATCTAGATAGCAGTTTCCCATTTCATTAGTATAGAATCACACTCATACTTGCTTACTGTGCATCTAGTTCTTCAACAATTGAACTCATGGCTGCATGGCAGCTTAGACTGAAGAAAAGGTAAGTTAAAGTTTGTCTGCCTAATAGAAAGATGACAAGAATGGTCGATGAAAAAGATTGAAAATTCACTTAGATTCAAATTTCTTCAGGATCAGAAGAATCTAAATTTCAAACTGTGAGGGGTCTTGAGCTTGGATTGAGTTAAATTTTTTCACAGCCAACTGCATGGCATTCCATTTTGGATTTGGGACTAAAACAGCATTGATAACACACCAATGTTTTGATATTTTTAATTAGAATTAATATTAATTGATATTTTGAATAGTGTTTTCACAGGGTCAAGTTTTTCTTCGTTTCTTACTGTGTCCCTCCAGTAAGTAGGCCAGGGTGGGTGAGAAGCTGGGAGGGCACAATGCTGGGACAGCAGACATGGAGCCAAAGGGGTATTCCATAACATATAACACGATGCTCAGCAAAAACAAACAAACAAACAAAAATACAAACATAAATAAAATTTTTTTAAAAAAAGGGAAAAAGAAAACATGTGAGAGGGTAGAGGGAGCATTTTTCTTCCAAGGTAGCCATTGCTCAGAGTTGGCTATGTGTAAGTCTACTTGTGGGACGCGGTGAGTTTTGGCTTTACATCATGTGTTTGTTTTTTTGTTTGTTTGTTTGTTTTTCCTCCCTCCTTTTTTCTTCACTTACTGAATTGTCTTTACCTCAACCCATGAGGTTTTTTTTTTTTTTTTATGTTTGCTCTTCCTACTCACTCCCTTGCCCCACTCTGGGTGCAGGAAAGAATGAGTATCTGTGTACTTTGTACACAGAATGAGTATCTGTGTACTTTAGCTGCTGACCAAGATTAATTCACAACACAAACCTCCTTTGCTGGTGATTTCACAGACCAAGAGGCCCAGACAGGGCCCAAGAGAATGCACCGAGAAGTGTGCACTGGAGAAAGAAAGCAGAGTAAGAAGGTTTTTTTCTTATTCCTACTGAAGAATCCTACCGTACCTGGCAGAAGAATTAGATTTCAGAAATAGCCCTCATGAGCAACCTTTGCTTAGTATCATAGCTGCTGCAATGTGATTCCTAGAGACCTATGAGAGTCCTAGCGACTTTTAAATCAGACTTCTAAATATTCCATCGGGGAATTGTGATCTTAATTACTGTAGTTTAATTTTCAATATTCTGTTGTATATATTTATTTACAAGTTTATTTAATTTAAATAGTTTTCTTCATTCCTCCTGAAGCTTCTAGCACATAACAGCTGGTGACATTTATGTCTGAGTCCACATCCTTATATTTTTATCAGATAGAGTAGTAGTGATTCATTGCTCAGTCATATGTATCTAGTACAAGAAGTCCAGGACACAAAGCGTAGCCTGAACCATCATATTGTCTCCAACTGTAACCCGTTAAATCATGATTATATGATCTTCTAGGAAGCGGAAAGAAAATAAATTCATGTTGTATTAAGACACTTCACAAAAAAAGTATCTCGTATTTATTTTAGTATTCTTCATTATTTTTTATCTGACTAAAAGGAAAGATAAAAAATCTTAACATAAATCCCTAATCACATGCAATGTTCAGATTATCTGATTCCTATCCCTACTGGTGTTTTCTTCATCTCTTCCTTGCTGAATCATACTGGACTCAAGAAAGAAGGACTATCTCACAGCCATTTTGCTTTTTATTTTGTGTTTTTACTGTATGTAAATCAGCATTTAATAAATAAAATATAATTCATAAGCTGAAATAAAATGTTCCCAGTATTGACTTGATGCATTATTATTATTATTATTATTATTATTATTATTATTATTATTATTATTATTATTAAATTTTATTGAAAAATAATAGTAAATAAGAGGTTCAGAAGATTTTTCTTCCAAACCAATTTGTTAGAGTGAATTTATATACAACTGAATTAAAACAGGAAAGAACGTCTGAGTACTGTGTTCAGATCTGGGGCCCCCAGCACAGAAAGGACATAGAATTATTAGAACAAGTCTAGTGGGGGGCCACAAAGATGATCAAGGGACTGGAGCACCTCTCCTACAAAGTCAGGCTGAGGGAGTTGGGGATGTTCAGCATGGAGAAGAGAAGGCTTTTTGGAGGGGGAGACCTTATAACAACCTTCCAATATCTAAAGGGGGCCTACAGAAAAGATGGGGAGGGACTCTTTGTCAGGGAGTGTAGTGATAGGACAAGGAGTAACGGCTTGAGTGTAGATTGAGGGTAAAAGATATTTGGAAGAAATTCTTT
The DNA here is from genome assembly GCF_009769625.2 of Cygnus olor. NCBI lineage: Eukaryota > Metazoa > Chordata > Aves > Anseriformes > Anatidae > Cygnus > Cygnus olor. The sequence continues at coordinate 159,043,703 of NC_049169.1, read as the reverse complement.
ACTATGAGGGTGGTAAGGCACTGGAACAGGTTGCCCAGGGAAGTTGTGGATGCCTCATCCCTGGATGTGTGTAAGGCCCGGTTGGATGGGGCCCTGGGCAACCTGATCTAGTGGGTGGCATCCCTGTCTATATCAGGGGGTTGGAATTACATGATCTTTAAAGTTCCTTCCAACACAAACCATTATATGATTCTATGATTCTGCATATAAAAAATGAAATCACCATGATAATGTTACTAATATTAAACTTCAAGTTGTAGTGTGGGTCACTGCATTTACAAAACCATATTATTCTCATAATCTTAAACTCTGAGTTATATGTAACTAGATCTGCAGAGCACTTAAAACTGATCAATACAGTGTTGAGGATGAAAGGTGTCTAAAAAAGAAGATGCATGACTCTTTTCACCTATCTTGTTTGAACGAAGTTGATTCAGTTCTCTCAAATCCTGGAGAACTACTCTCAACAGCAATTTCTGAGTAATCTCAGCCTTTCTATTGTACATCTGAAATGTTCTAAGAATACCTTTTCATCAGCCAACTAAAATGGGTACCTATGCAGTAGGATTAAATTACCTAACCATATCTAATATATGGTAACCATATACCCAATATATGAAATTTCATATATTATAAGGTATCAAAGACATTTGAATAGCATTAGCTGAGAGCCTCAAAGAGACATTCAGCATTCTAAACAGCATATAGAAGGTCACACATGATGAGTTCAGATATTTTAAATGTCACTACAAGCTTATATTTATACATCTGAGTCTCAAACTTTATGCTTATTTTAGGATGAGCTGATGCACTGGGTATGGTTAAGATCAACTTAATTTTTTTCATAGCAGCCCATATGGTGCTGTGATTTGGATTTGTTTTTCTTATTACCAATGTTTGAATAGGACCAAGGCATTTCTGTTTTTCCTGCTCTGTCCCTTCCATTGAGCAGCCTGGAAGGGGACATGGCCAGAACCGTTGACCCAAATAGACAAACTGGATGTTCCAGACCCTATGATGCCATGTTCATCAATAAAATCTCAGTGAAAGGAGGTGGAAGGGGAGATGATTAGGATTACAGTGTTTGTCTTCCCAAGTAGCTGCTACATGTGCCCAGGTCCAGGAAGTGTCTGGACAACTGTCTGTCAATATGAAGTAATGAATAAATTCCTTATTTTGCTTTGCCGATTAAGGAGTGTTCATCTAAACCCACGAGTATTCTTGCTTTTACTCTTCCTATTCTTTCTCCTGTCCTGCTGTGGGGCCAGTGAGTGAGCAACTGTGTGGGACTTAGCTGCCAATAAGGGTCAACACACCACAGCTGAATATCTCCTTAGGTTTCTTCAGCTTTGTTGACAAGACAAGCATCAAGATAAGTATTCCCAAGGTTCATGTAGAAACTTTAGTGTTTTAAACTGTGAGCTGAATTCTAACTTTGAGGCCTTAGTTTGCTAAACATAAATATATAACAGCATTTGAGACACCCTCAGATACTCGACCTGACCTGAAACCAGATACAATGATGTTGCATACATTCTCCTATAGCTCTTTCATCACATCTGTCATGTCCTGGTGGATTTCTCAGGCATTTTAGGACACCCAAAACCAAACAGGTTATCTTTGTTAAGGTTGTTGAATTGAGCCCTCAGTTTCTAACTGAATCTAATTAACATCATGATGCAGAACTATTTGCTGCTTTTTTGTTGTTGTTGTTGTTGTTGTAAAATTTTACTAACAAAAAGGTTTGCAGTTAACGAGTTGAGGCATGTTCAAAACTTTGGAGGATGGAGACATTTGTGAATCAGTTTCGCATTTTCACAACCTTCTCCCAACACAATTTACTTTGTGTCAAAATTGTGGATGTTTTCCTACTAGCTTTTGGTTCTAAATTTGTTCCTTAATTTTTGAAGTTATATTTAAGAAAAAAGAAATACATTTCCAATAAACTTTATTCTGATATTCCTGTCTTCTTTAGTTCATATACTCTGATCCTGGCCCAGAAATACATTCTACATACAGATAGTCCTCATTTCTTCATAGCCTCAGAGCAAAATATTTAATCATAACAAGTTATATTTCACAAAAATTAAAATAAAAATTTAAAATGAAAACTATACTTTCCAAAATGATCTGTCCGAGGTTAGTGCATTGGATTTTCAAGAAAATTGTTAAGGTGTTAAAAATAATAATAGTAATAACAAAAATTTGCATTATTAGTGTGAATTTATTCCCTGAATCTCAACTTCATAAAAACAAATAAACCACTACTACCAGTTCCTGAAATTAATGCAAACATTACAGTCTAGAGCAATATACTCTGACATAAAAAAAAAAAGCTTGTCTTTCTGTAAAGAGAGAGAGTATGGAGACGAATTGTTATTGTTCAATCACATCAGAACAAACATTTAGAAATTTTGATAGTTGTGTTTGAATGCTGCTTTATGAAATTATATGAAATAGGCTTTTGTGTCTTATATTACGTGCCTCAGCAACTGAGCTGAGCCTATTAAAATGTTGCATTTTTTTTCCTTACTGAATGAAAGACAGAAAGTCTGTGTGACCTTGTCCTGGTTTCAGTTAGGACAGAGTTAATTTTCCTCCTAGTAGCTGGCAGGGTGCTATGTTTTGGATTAGAATGAGAAGAGCGCTGATAACATGCTGATGTTTTAATTGTTGTAGAGCAGTGCTTACACCAAGCCAAGGACTTTTCAGCTTCTCGCTCTGTCCTGCTAGCGAGCAGGCTAGGGATGCAGCAGGAGCTGGGAGGGGACAGACCCAGGACAGCTGACCCAAACTGGCCAAAGGGGTATTCCATACCATCTGACGTCATGCTGAACAATATATAGGGGTGGCTAGCCGGGGCGGGGGGGGGGCCGGCTGCTCGGGGATAGGCTGGGCATCGGTCAACGGGTGGTGAGCAATTGCATTGTGCATCACCTATTTCGTACACATTATTACTATTAATACTATTATTATTATTATTATTGTTGTTATTCTTTTCCCTGTCTTAATAAACTGTCTTTATCTCAACTCACAGGCTTCACTTTCCCATTTCTCTCCCCCATCCCGGAGAGGGAGGGGGGAGGGTGAGCGAACGGCTGTGTGGTGTTTGACTGCCAGCCGGGCTAAACCACAACAGACCTTTAGGAATACTAAAAATAGTGTGGTTAGTGTCCATAACATTTTAGAACACATATAAAAAACATTCAAATGTTATTAAAACCCACTAAAGAAAGAAACAAAGGAAATACTGTAACACAGAGAATGATGTAAAGAAGTCAATACAAAGTCAATATAAGATCTAAAATATAACCAAAGAATTTGGAAATTCTTTGAGATGTGAAAGTTATCCTTTAAATCTCGCTGGAGGATGAAAAATAAGGGAAGGGTTTGAAGAAAGTTGGTGAAATAATGGCTCATTTTAAATAAAAATGAGAAGGAATGAAGAATATGTGACTACAGTAAAGTAACACACAGTGGCACATTTCAGCAAAGGAAGGCATTATAATCATACTTGTGAATTGGTTAAAATAGCAGCTTGTGAAGTGGTTAAAATAAGACGTGGCAAAGCTGTTTTTCATCTTTTCTCCTACTGCTGAATATGACACTCACTTTATAGCTGGACCTGCCAGAATGGAATACAGGTTCTCAGATTGGATATATGTGGAATGTGACTGTTTCCAAAATGGTGATTCTGGATAAGCAAACAAACAAATAACAAACAAATAAATAAATAAATAACTCACTTGCTACATAGTTTTTAGAGCAATTGCTTCCAACCATTTCATTTTTCACCTTCACAATGCTGAATACTGAAAATATTGTTCCCAAGTTTTAATTATTAAAACTATGTGATCTGTTGGCTTTTCTGCATAATAATTTCCTGAACTAAGTGTTTCCTGAAAGCTTTTCCTTTTTCAGACCCTTCAGGCTAAAGATTATTAGTTTAACAGCTGCACTACTCTGAGTAATTCACTAACTGCAAGCTTTTAAAGAAGAGTTATACACTCACAGAATAACTGAGGCTGGAATGGGACTCCTTCTAGAATCAATGTCATGCTAACCATTTTGCATTTCCCCATGTCTTCCTTCTTGCCTTTATTGAAGTTAAGAGTGCCATTTGTTTTCTTCCAGGCCTAAGGAACCTCCTTCAGTCACCATGGCCTTTCAAAGATAATTTTGGGAATGGACTTGCAGTTACATTAGCCAGCTCCCTCAACTATCATGACTGCATCCTGTTGGGTCCCATGAACTTATTTATGTCCAGTTTATTTAAGTGTTCCCTAACTTGATCCTTATCCACTGAGAATAAGTATTCCTTGCTCCAGACTTTCCCTTTTCTCAGGGGGAGCGGAACTCCTGAAGACTGGTCTTACCAGTAAAGACTGAGATGAAGGCGGCATTTAGTGCTTTGCCCTTTTCCATATCCTTTGCCACCAAGGGCCCTTGCTCCATTCAACAATGGTTCCACACTTTTCATAGCCTTCCTTTTGCTTCATGTGTACTTGTAGAAAACTTTATTGACTTTCATGTCCCTCACCAGATTCAACTTTAGATAGGTCTTGGCTTTCCTAACCCTTTCATGCACATTCAGAGAGTGTCTCTACAGGTTTTCTCCTGCATCACCTGCCCTTGGTTTGACCTCCTCTATGCTTCCTTTTAAATCTTTTGTTTAATAAAGAGCTCCATGTTCATCCACTCAGGCCTCCTTTCACCTTTGCTTGACTTCCTGCTCATTGGGATGAACCATTCTTGAACAAGGAGGTGATCCTTGAAAATCAGCCAGCTGTTCTGAACACTTCTCTCTCGGACCATATTTCCTGGGATTCTTTCAAGAAAGTCTCTGAACACATTCTGTTATTTATCTTGCTCCCCTCTGTAATGATCCTGAACTCCACCACCAAATAGACACTACAGCCAAGGCTGCCTTTAACCTTCAGATTGCAAACAGTTATTCCTCACTCGTGAGTAACACGCCGAACACAGTGTCTCCCCTTGTCAGCTCCTCAGTCATCTCAATTCCTTGTGTCAGGAAATGTTCATCAGAACTACTAAAGAAACCTCCTAGATTGCTATGTCTTGTGTATTGGATTTATTTGTCAATGTTTGGTACTGAGGGTACTGACAGCCTTTACTAGAAGATATCAAAGGCTGCCCTGCTAGACACAGCCAGCTCTAGCCAGCTCTGCAACAGACCAACCACAGGCCAAAGTTAAGCCAGTCAGCAAAGCTGGTGACACCTCTGTGAAAACAAACTTAAGAAAGGGCAGAAATGCCACATGGGAAGAGGAGGAGAGGAAAAAAAAAAAAAGTGAGAAACAATTCAAGGTCACCAAAGTCAGAGAAGAAGGAGGGGGAGGAGGTGCTCTATGGTGCTGGAGCAGATTTTCCCCTGCATCCCATGGAGGACCCCACAGTGGAAAAGTTAAATATTTCCCAAAGGAATTGTGGCCTGTGGAGTGGCCACACTATTGCAGATTTTTCCTGAAGATCTGAAGCCTGTGGAGAGGACCCACACTGTAACAGGGAAAACGTGTGAAGAGGAAGGAGTGGCAAAGACAAACTTAAGATCTGACTGCAAGTCCCATTCTCCACACAGCCTGTGCCTCTCAGTGGAGTAAAGGAGTCAGGTATGGAGGAGTGAAGTGGGGTGGGGGAAAGGTGTTGTTTTAATTTTTTTGTCAATTTCTTAATACTCAAATCTATTTTAATTGAAAAGAAATTAAATTTATTTTCTCAATTGAGTCTGCCTTGCTGGTGATGGTAATTGGTAAGCAATCTGTCTCTGTTTTTCTTAACCCATGATGTTTCTCCTCCCATTTTCTCCCCATTCTGTTGAGGAATGTAAGTGAGAGAGCAGCTGAGTGTACATTTGGCTGCTGGCCAATGTTGATAAACCACACCCTGTTGCTTTCTCCTTCCAGCAGATTTATGGGTGGTAAAAGTCTCCCACGAGGATCAGGGATTGTGAATATGAGACTTCTTCCAGTTATTGGAACATGGCATCATTTACCCTCTCCTCCCTGAGCAGTCAGTCTTTAGCCAAAACTCATCACAACACTGCATACTTTGGTCTGTGTGATAATCCTAACCCATAAACTTTTACCTGATTTATCACCCCTCCCAAGGCAAAGCTCTATGCATTTCCACTGCTTTCCCACATTAAGGACCTGTCTCCACACTGCTTTTCTGCCTGTCCTTCATAAAAGTGGCATTTCCTTGTTTATACACATACATTTGAAATAGGTCCCCTTCAGCCTGGTTTTGTTCAATACAAGGTGTTTTTTTTGTTTGTTTGTTTGTTTTTTGTTTTTTTTTTGGTCTATATCACCCTGAATCCTTTGTTTCCCAAGCCAGTCTACCACTTCCTCACTGGAGTATGGGTCATCATCTCCTACCTGTGTCATTCCTACTTTAAAGCTGTCATTCCCATGTCAGCCACCCTGCTGGCAAAAATACATTGTCCCTACCTGGTCATGTTCATCTCACTTCCTAGCAGTCCTTAAAATCAGTCCTGTGGTTGTAAAAGCTGCTGTCAACACCAGCTGTAACACCTGTTATTGACCCACAGGATCTGCCCTAGCAATACTACTGATGCTCACACAGAAAAACTACAAGGGATAACACTGTGAGAAATGGACCATGACCAGAATACATTTTAAAGGAGAAGAAGCTCATCACTGAAAGAGTATATTGTCAATTAAAGTCTAGGTGTAAAGTCTAGTATTTGATAGGTGCAACAGCATTTGACATGGGCCACTACTTTTTAACTTAAAGTTAGAATCTATACAACTGAAAATCAGAAAATACTGACAATTCCTTGATGAACATTCTGGCTATTGCGGTTGCATTCTCTAGCACTGTCCATTCTCTCTGTTTCCATGGAGTTTACCTACTTGGTGCCAGGCTACATGTGCTATTACAGAATGCAAGAATCCCTGAGTACAGTACTGTATGATTGCTGCAATATGAAATCTTCTTGTAGACCTAATTTTTAAATCCTAATAAACTAGTAAAACAAAATGGCTTTAGGATGTCTTACTTACCTCTGTATTTTCATTAGAACTCATAATCCAGGTTTTCATGCAACCAAATAAAGCAGTTCTCCATATTGTTTATGATTTTATTAAAATGGATCTGATAGCAAAACATACCAAAGGAAACATTTAGCTATTGTAGTTTAACACAACTTTATTAAGTTAATTAAAGATGCAACAGTACAAAGGCAAATTATATCCATGTTTAAAACTGAATCAACAAGTCAATAGGTTCAAATTACTAAGCCATCCAATGAATGCAGAAAGTAATCAAATTGAGCATGACACTAATATGAACTATTTTATGTTAACCTTGCTCAAATAGATTAAAAGAAGGAACAAGTATTTTTTTACAATCTCTCTTCCCTCCCCCCTTCCTCTCCCCCGCTTCCTTCTCCCTCTTTCTCTTTCTTAATAGTAGCCTATCTGTTACTTTCCCAACACAGTATATTGCTGGAACTGGTTATACATACTCCCTTCATAAGTAAATGCCAGTTCTGTTCTTTAACATTTTCCAAAATAATGATGGTCCACTAGACAAAATAACTATTAAAATAGAAATTATTGACCCTGGAATGTCAGCTACAGGGGCCCTTATGAGTGGACTGGGTGCCCGCTACTACAGTGAAACTGGGGGTGTAGAATACACAGACTGTAGTACCAGTTACTGTAGCAACTGAGGGGTCCCAAGCCAGCTACTGGAGTGAGTAGGGGTCTCATACTCCTAGCCACTGGAGTGGAAGTAGCATGTGCTCCCAAACCAGCTAGTTCAGGGTGGGGCCAGGGTGACCGTGGGCTTCTATGAGAGTGTGTATGTGACTTGAAAGGATAGGTACCAGCTACTGGTGGGGCTGATGTGAGTAGATTTAGTGCCAGTTACTGTAGTCAGACTGCGGGTGTAGGTGACCCCAGCCTATTCTGCCAGCTACTTGAGCAAATTGGGTGTCTTCTACTCCCAGACACAGGGGTGGCAGCGGTGTGTGTTCCCAAACCATCTCCTGGGGGGAGACTGGCATGAGTGAGGTGAATCTGGGCTCCACACTGGTAGCTGGGGACGTTCCAGGGGTCACAGCCTATGTGCCTAGTGCCAGCTGCTGTGCGCGGGGAACAAGTGCCTTACCTTTCTCAGCCTGGTGTATGTGGGGTGAGAGTGTGTATTCACTAGCAAACTTTAAGCTGGACCAGCTGATGAGTAGCAGAGGCCTCAGGTCTGGGCTGCGATATCAGGCAGGCAGGGAGTCCATGCTGGTACATCCATGGGGTTTGCAAATGTTTTGTGTGTGAGGGACAACTGCATGAGTGTGTGCATGTATGCAGTGAACTTCAAGCTGGACTTGTCTGAGAGTAGGCAAACCTTGAATCAGGTTAGGGGACCCAGGGTCTGAGCAGGTGTGCTGTATGGACAGAAGGGACATGCCAGTACTCAAGGGATCCAGGAATATGTGTGTGATGGTGAACACAGAGAGTGTTGTCTGTGTGCCTGCACTAGTGAACTTCTGTCTCTACCAGCTGGAGAGGAGGAAGGGGACTTGGATGTCTGCCTATGTTTTATGTGAGCCCTGTTTATGTAAGCACTGCTGAAGGCAGCTTTTGGCTAAGGCAGCCCATGTGGCCAGTTGAGTCAGTGTCCTGTCTCTGTGTGCATCTCTCCAACACATGCTCAGCCTTGCTACTGGTTAAAACTGTGAAATGGAAAGCAGCAGCTGGGTCCCTGAGCTTGGGCAGAGACCCTAGGCTCTAAGGCACTGGGCTGGGTTCCAGTGGGCATCTCTTCACTTAACACTTAGTCCATAAGACTTTTAAAAAATCTATTTCAATGTATTTGACTTATACACTCTATATTCATTTTAGGGAAAAAAGACCTTGTAACTAATAAAAAATAAAATTAAAAAAAATGCAGAACGTGATTTTATTTTATTTTTCCCACAAACACTCTGATGACTTTTAAATTAAGCTTAGATTAGAACATTTCTTTACAGAAGTCAGTGGTCATGAAATTTGACTTCATTTGAAGTCTCTGACCCCAGACTGTTTGGTCCTGGGAGAGCTTCAAATAACTTTTCTATTATACATCAATGAATAGATGTCTGTCTAAAACAAAGGTTATAAGATGATATAGTAGAAACCTCTTCCACCCAGCCCTTCTATTATTTCAAAATTATTCTGAGGCAAGCCCAAAGAACAGAGATCCTCCTTCCACCTGAATGACTGGATGGTAAAGAAAGCCCATCACTGAACATATAAACTTATCTATGCAGTTTGCATCTCTTTCATCTGCTACAAGCAAATTTTAACATGGCTTGCAGGATAGGTCATGTGAATCGTACATAATGCTTTCTGCTGCCCTGTAAACATAGCTATACTGAGCTTTGTGGACTTAGTCTTCTTCCACTTCTATTAAAAATATTTTTTTAGCAGCAGCCGTACAAAATAGTTATAATGGACTGAGCCTCCATGTCTAAACATAAACAAAATAAGCAATACTTGCTAAGTTAACATATATGAACAATCTAAATAACAGGAAATGCCCCACATATATTAAGTACTGCAATTAAAACGAGATTGTTATATGCAGATACTTCATTGTTGATGGCAAGGGATTTTTGCTCTTTAACTAAACAATGAAAATGAGTCTGACTGACATTAAGAAGTGTGTTACATAAGTCTCTATTTTGATAATATATCTTTAATTCAAGAAACAAAACAAAACAACAATAACAATAACAACACAACTCTGTTTCAGCCATTTGCCTCAAGATTTCATTTATCTTTGAGAGCACTCCAGAGGCCTTCATAATTTCAGTCTTTCTTGTCTCTCTGGTCTTTTCTTTATAGCTACCTTGATTATAAAATGTTGCCTTGGCTATAAGATTTTTTGTTTGCTTGTTTGTTTAGATCTTCCTTTAGATTTAGGGTATATGTTCAGTCACTTTGATTTTCAATATTAACTATTTTTTTCTTGGTCTCTTTCCATTAAGAAAAAAAAAAAAAAAAGTTAAAGAACTAAAGAGAATAGAAACAAGCAGAAAATTCTCACAGTACTGAGTGCTGGATTAACAGAAACTTGTTAAAAAACAGCCTCAGAGGAGAAGTAGGATCCTATTCTCTGCTATTCTTTGTTTCTGTTGATAGTACAGGTTTCCTGGAGTGCTTAGTGTGCATTCATTTAAGATATTCAATATAACCCATTTTCTTTCATATTGTATATTATGTTATGCCTCAGTCATGGTACATGGAGAGATTTTTATTTTGAAATAGGTTCAGATGTGAAGTTCTCTACTTTTTGCATAATTATTTAATGACAATGACATCGATTAAAATTGTGGAACATCTGTATTGGGTTTATGTGGCAAGGTTTGGGTAGTGAGGGGCTGTAGGGGTGACCTCTGTGAGGAGAGTCCAGCAGCTGCCCCATGTCAGAGAAGAGCCAGACCCAGTCAGCTCCAAGAGGGACCCGTTGCTGGCCAGAACCAAGCCAGTAAGCAACACTGTTTGGGCCTCTGTGAGAGCAGATTAAAAAAAGGGAAGAAATAATAATAATAATAATAAATAAAAAACAAACAAACAAACAAAACAAACAAAAAACCACACTCTGTTGCACAACATCAGCTGGGAGAGCGAAGAGTGAGAAACAGCTCCACAGACACCAAGGTCAGTGAAGGAGGGCAGGAGGTGCTCCAGGCATGCAGCAGAAGTTCCCCTGTGGCCTATGCAGAGGCCCCTGGTGGAGCAGGCTGTACCCCTACAGCCCATGGGTCCCACATGGAGCAGATCTCCATGCTGCAGCCCGTGGAGCAGGTGGATGTGGCCTGCAGGAGGCTGCGGCCCATGGAGAGCCCCTGCAGGGGCAGGCCCCGGGCCGGAGCTGCAGCCTGTGGAGAGGAGTCCACACAGGAGCAGGTGCCCTGGCAGGAGCTGCTGCCCATGGGGGACCCAGGTTGGAGCAGTTTGCTCCTGAGGGAGGGACCCCGTGGTATGGATCCTTATCTGGAGCAGTTCGTGAAGAGCTGCTGCCTGTGGGAAGCCCACGTAGGATCAGTTTGGGAAGGACGGCATCCCACGGGAGAGACCCCTTGTTGGAGCAGGGGAAGAGAGTGACCGTGAAAGAGCGGGGGAGGCAAAGCGTTAGAGACTGACCGCAACCCCATTCCCCATTCCCCTCTGCCGCTCGGGGGAAGGAAGCAGAAGAGGATGGATGAGGGGAAGATGTTTTTAGTCTGCTTTTAGTTTCTCACTGTTCTAGTCTGCTAGTGATAGGTAATAAATTATATTAATCTCCCTATGCCGAGTCTGTTTTGCCTGTGACAATAATTGTTCAGTGATCTCCCTGTGCTTATCTCATCCTTTGAGCCCATTTTATATTTTCTCCCATTTTGCCTCTGATGAAGTGGATTGAGAGAGCAGTTGTGGTGGAGTTCAGCTGCCCAGCAGGGTAAAAACAGCACAGCATCTGAGTACTAGAACAAAGTTTGGAATCCAGGACCTAGTTTCCAAATTTGCTATAACAACTCTTCTCTCACACTGTTGTTGAAATCAAATCATCATGAGGTAAAGAATGCATAATTTTGGGGATCAGAAAAATAATATCATATAATCACAAAATGGTCTGTGTTGAAAAGGACGTTAAAGATCATCTGGTTTCAACCCCCTGCTCTGGGCAGGGTAGAGCAGGCTGCCCAAAGCCACATCCAGACTGGCCTTTAATGCCTCCAGGGATGGGGCATCCACAACCTCCCTGGGCAACCTGTTCCAGTGCCTCACCACCCTCTGAGTGAAAAAACTTCCTAATATCTAACCTAAATCTCCCCTGTCTTAGTTTAAAACCATTCCCCTTGTCCTATCACTATCAACACATGTAAACAGGTGTTCCCTCTCCAGTTTATACGCTCCCTTCAAGTACTGGAAGGCCACAATGAAGGCTCCCCGGAGCCTTCTCTTCTCCAAGCTAAACAAGCCCAGTTCCCTCAACCTTTCTTCATAGGAGAGGTGCTCCAGCCCTCTGATCCTCTTGCTGGCCCTCCTCTGGACCCGTTCCAAGAGCTCCACATCCTTTTTGTGCTGTGCCCCAGGCCTGCACACAGTATTCCAGGTGGGGTTTCAGGTGGGTCCCAGGACACAGTTGGCCTTCCAGGCTGCAAGTGCACACTGCTGGCTCATGTCCAGCTTCTCATCCAGCAGGACTCCCAACTCCTTCTCCGCAGGGCTGCTCTCAAGTTCTTCTTCTCCCAGTCTATTTAAATACCTGGGATTGCCCCCAGCCCAAGTGCAACACCTTGCACTTGGCCTTGCTGAACCTCATTAGGTTCACATGGGCCCACTTCTCCAGCCTGTCCAGGTCCCTTTGGATGGCATCCCTTCCCTCTTGTATCGACTGCACCGCTCAGCTTGGTGTCATCTGCAAACTTGCTGAGGGTGCACTCGATTCCATTGTCTATGTCATTGATAAAGATGTTTAAGAGCACCGGACCCAAGACCAACCCCTGAGGGACACCACTTGTGACCGGCCTCCACCCAGACACAGAACCATTGATCACAACCCGTTGGCTGTGACCAGTCAACCAATTCTTTATCCACCTAACAGTCCATCCTTCAAATCCATACCTCTCCAATTTAGACGGAAGAATGTGGTGAGGGACCATATCCAAGCCTTTGCTCAAGTCCATGTAGAGTATATCCATCACCCTTCCTTTGTCCATTGATGCTGTCACTCCATCATAGAAAGCCACCAGATTGGTTAGGCAAGATCTGCCTTTGGTGAAGCCCTGCTGACTGTCTCGAATCACCTCTTTATCTCGTGCATGCCTTAACATGTCTTCCAGGATGATCTGCTCCATGATCTTCCCAGGAACAGAGGTGAGGCTCACTGGCCTGTAGTTCTCTGGGTCTTCCTTTCTCCCTTTCTTAAAAATGAGAGTAGTGTTTCCCTTTTTCCAGTCACCAGGGACTTCACTTTACAATGATAATATGAAAGACATTTATATGTCTCAACTCACAGGCTTCACTTTCCCGTTTCTCTCCCCCATCCCGGAGAGGGAGGGGGGCGGGTGAGCGAACGGCTGTGTGGTGTTTGGCTGCCAGCCGGGCTAAACCACTACAGTCCATTTGGCGCCCAACGTGGGGCTCGAAGGGTTGAGATATCGACAGATTTGACCAGAGTGTGTTAAACTAAAATTGGTATAAGTATTCGACCTGCTTAATAGTTGCTAGTCACAATGTTGATTGCCTTAATCTCAAGTCTGCTGTGCCTGTTTCCCAAATTGAGTTTTATAGCAAGTTACTTTCTGTATGTGCTCCCTGTCGCGCTGTTTATCCTTTCCGGGCCCTGGTTTAAGATTGTTATGGTACTGTGTGGTGTAACGATGGCTTATGAAATGATGAGATATCTGGTCATGACTCTAACCTGGTATTTGTACTCAACACTGTCGTCGACTCTATACTTCGGAAACCATATCTCAGAAACTATTAGCAATTACACCTATTGCCTTTTTTCATCAGGGAGTCAATCTGTGGAGGGGACAGGGGAAGATATTTTTTCCTACCTGTTCACTCTCCCTTCCTCCTTCACCACCCTCTTATCCCCCGAGCTAGTTACGGTAGCTCTCCAAGATGTTGAATATCCTTGGGATACTCAGACCAGCATGTTCTTGCTGTTATGTCTCCTGAATGCGCTTCAGGTTTTGTTTAAGGTTAAACAACTACTTAGGAATCTCATCCGGAGATCTGTCTTGAGGCGGGATAGTTGCGAGTGGCAGGGAGTGTGGGAGGATATGGGCAGCTTTCTAGGGCAGTGGGCACCTCCAGTGTTTTGGACATTCACCCCTGAACAACTGCAAAATCCTAAAAAACTGGTAGAATGCTTGAAAAAAAGGTGTCATGACTCTGGCAGTTCCAAAGTGACACAAATCACTGTGGCGTGCTGGGGTCTGGCTTGTGCCTATCAAGCTGCAATTGATGCTACTATCAACCTAGTGACAGACCCTGCGGCCATTCCAGTCCCGGCTCCTGCAGCCGTTCCAGCTCCAGCTCCCGCAGCCGTTCCAGCTCCAGCTCCCGCAGCCGGTCCAGTTCCAGCTCCCGCAGCCGTTCCAGCTCCAGCTCCCGCAGCCGTCCCGGCTCCAGCTCCCGCAGCCGTTCCAGCTCCCGCAGCCGTTCCAGCTCCCGCAGCCTTTCCAGCTCCAGCTCCCGCAGCCGTTCCAGCTCCAGCTCCCGCAGCCGTCCCGGCTCCAGCTCCCACAGCCGTTCCAGCCCCTGCAGCTGCTCCAGCTCCTGCAGCCGCTCCCGCTCCTGTGGCTGGGTCAGAGAAACGAACTGTAGCAGTGCAAGTTGTTCCTGCAGAGGGTATTCCAACCCCTGTGGCAGACCCTGTGGCTGGGTCAGAGAAACGAACTGTAGCAGTGCAAGTTGTCCCTGCAGAGGGTATTCCAACCCCTGTGGCAGAGCCTGTAGCTGGGTCAGAGAAGCGAGCTGTAGCAGTGCAAGTTGCCCCTGTAGACAAGGTGAAAAAATGGTATAAAGACTCAGGTCGTTTAGAACGCAGGCAGTCTTCTGCTAAGTCTGGGTATGGAGAAGACGGGGCTGGGCCATCAAATGTGCAGGAGGATGAAGATGAGGATGAGGATGTCGAAAAATCAACAGTAACTACCCGAACCCTATACCAGCGTGAGCTACGAGATGTGCAAAAAGATTTTGGTCGCTGTATAGGTGAGCAGCTTGTCACCTGGCTGCTCTGGTGCTGGGACACTGGAGCCAATTGTGTGGAATTAGAGGGCAGGGAAGCCAGGCGGTTGGGATCCCTTGCTAGAGATGCAAGCATTGACAAAGCAATTGGAGATGGAGCACGATCTCACAGCCTCTGGAGGTGTCTCCTGTTAGCTGTGAAGGAAAGGTATCGTTTCAAGGAAAAACTTGTATGTGTACCAGTCAAGTGGACCACCATGGAGAAGGGAATTCAGTACCTGAGGGAATTAGCCGTACAGGAAGTAATTTATAAGGACCTAGACGACGCACAAACATCCACAGATCCAGATGAAGTCCAGTGTACTCGACCCATATGGCGGAAGTTTGTACGGAATGCACCATCAACATGGGCCAGCACATTGTCAATAATAACCTGGAAAAACGGTGAAGATCCCACAGTGGGTGACATGGCTAAACAACTCCGGGAGTACGAAGGAAATCTCTCCTCTTCCCTACAGGCCTGCGTCTCGGCTGTGGAGAAACTCTCTGAAGAGTTCCACCAACTTAAAGAGAATTTATCTTCCCCCCCACCTGAACAAACCAGTGGCCACCAACTAAAAGAGAATACTTTGGAGAAACTTTTTGAAGAGGTCCACCAACTTAAAGAGAGTGTATTTTCTTCCCCACCTGTACAAACCAGTGTCTCGGCTATTAGGGGTAAACGTGCATCCGTGCAAAGAAGACAATATGGTGGGTACACACCCCGCGCCACCCTGTGGTTTTACCTACGTGCCCATGGAGAGGACATGAGAAAATGGGATGGAAAATCTACTGAGACCCTAGAGGCACAGGTACGTGAGTTGCAAAAGGAAACAATCGGGAGAAAGGGGTTTTCTGAAAAGTTTGCTGCTCCAACTTCCAGCAGGCAGTCCTTTAAACACAGAAACGAAGATTCTGACCAGGACTAGAGGGGCCCTGCCTCCAGCCAGGGGGAGGAAAGGGACAACCGAGTTTATTGGACTGTGTGGATTCGATGGCCTGGCACGACTGACGCACAGAAGTATAAGGCTCTAGTAGACACCGGTGCACAATGTACTCTAATGCCATCAAGCTGTAAAGGGCCAGAGCCCATCTGTACTTATGGCATGACAGGGGGATCCCAGCAGTTAACTGTATTGGAAGCTGAAGTGAGTCTAACCGGAAATGAGTGGCAAAAGCACGGTATTGTGACTGGCCCGGATGCTCCGTGCATCCTTGGCATAGACTATCTTAGAAGAGGATATTTCAAGGACCCAAAAGGGTTCCACAGGGCTTTTGGCATAGCTGCCTTAGAGACAGAGGACATTAAACAGTTGTCTACCTTGCCCGGTCTCTCAGAGGACCCTTCTGTTGTGGGGTTGCTGAAGGTTGAAGAACAGCAAGTGCCAATCGCTACCACAACTGTGCACCGGCGGCAATATCGCACCAACCGAGACTCCCTGATTCCCATCCATAAGCTAATTCATCAACTGGAGAGCCAAGGAGTGATCAGCAAGACCCATTCACCTTTTAATAGTCCCATATGGCCAGTGCGAAAGTCTAATGGTGAGTGGAGACTAACAGTGGACTATCGTGGCCTGAACGAAGTCACGCCACCACTGAGTGCTGCAGTGCCGGACATGCTAGAACTCCAGTATGAACTGGAATCAAAGGCAGCCAAGTGGTATGCCACAATTGATATCGCTAATGCATTTTTCTCCATCCCTCTAGCAGCAGAGTGCAGGCCACAGTTTGCTTTCACTTGTAGGGGAGTCCAATATACTTGGAATCGGCTGCCCCAAGGGTGGAAACATAGCCCTACCATTTGCCATGGACTGATCCAGTCTGTGCTGGAGCAGGGGGAGGCTCCTGAACACCTGCAGTACATCGATGACATCATTGTGTGGGGTGACACTGCAGAGGAAGTTTTTGAGAAAGGGAAGAAAATAGTCCAAATCCTTCTGAAGGCCGGTTTTGCCATAAAACAAAATAAAGTTAAAGGACCTGCACGAGAGATCCAGTTTTTAGGAATAAAATGGCAAGATGGACGTCGTCAAATCCCAATGGATGTGATCAACAAAATAATAGCTATGTCTCCACCAACTAGTAAAAAAGGAAACACAAACTTTCCTAGGTGTCGTGGGGTTTTGGAGAATGCATATTCCAAATTACAGTCTGATTGTAAACCTGCTCTACCAAGTAACCCGTAAGAAGAATGCTTTTGAATGGGGCCCTGAGCAACGACAAGCCTTTGAACAAATTAAGCAGGAAATAGTTCATGCAGTAGCCCTTGGGCCAGTCCGAACAGGACCAGATGTAAAGAATGTGCTCTACACCGCAGCCGGGGAGAATGGTCCCACCTGGAGCCTCTGGCAGAAAGAACCTGGGGAAACTCGAGGTCGACCCCTGGGGTTTTGGAGTCGGGAATACAGAGGATCTGAGGCCCGCTATACTCCAACCGAAAAGGAGATATTGGCAGCATATGAGGGAGTTCGATCTGCTTCGGAAGTGGTCGGTACTGAAGCGCAGCTCCTCCTGGCACCCCGACTGCCGGTACTGGGTTGGATGTTCAAAGGAAGGGTCCCCTCTACACATCATGCAACTGATGCTACATGGAGCAAGTGGGTTGCACTGATTACTCAGCGGGCTCAAATAGGAAACCCCAGTCGCCCAGGAATCCTGGAAGTGATTATGGACTGGCCAGAAGGCAAGTACTTTGGGATATCATCAGAGGAGGAGGTGGTCCGTGCTGAAGAAGCCCCACTGTACAACAAGCTACCAGAAAATGAGAAGAAATATGCCCTGTTCACTGATGGGTCCTGTCGTATTGTGGGAAAGCATCGGAGATGGAAAGCTGCTGTATGGAGTCCTACACGACGAGTTGCAGAAGCTGCTGAGGGAGAAGGTGAATCGAGTCAGTTTGCAGAAGTGAAAGCCATTCAGCTGGCCTTAGATATTGCTGAACGAGAAAAGTGGCCAGTTCTCTATCTCTATACTGATTCACGGATGGTAGCAAATGCCCTGTGGGGGTGGCTACAGCAATGGAAGCAGAACAACTGGGAGCTCAGGGGCAAACCCACCTGGGCTGCTGCATTGTGGCAAGATATTGCTGCCCGGGTAGAGAACCTGGTTGTAAAGGTACGCCATGTAGATGCTCATGTGCCCAAGAATCGGGCTACTGAAGAACATCAAAACAAACAGCAGGTGGATCAGGCTGCTAAGATTGAAGTGGCTCAGGTGGACCTGGACTGGCAACATAAAGGTGAATTATTTATAGCCCGATGGGCCCATGACACCTCAGGCCATCAAGGTAGAGATGCAACATACAGATGGGCTCGTGACCGAGGGGTGGACCTGACCATGGACGCTATAGCACAGGTTATTCATGATTGTGAAACATGTGCTGCAATCAAGCAAGCCAAACGGTCAAAGCCTCTCTGGTATGGAGGACGATGGCTGAAATACAAATATGGAGAGGCCTGGCAGATTGATTACATCACACTCCCCCAAACCCGCAACGGCAAGCGCCACGTACTTACAATGGTGGAAGCAACCACCGGATGGCTGGAAACATACCCTGTGCCCCATGCCACCGCCCGGAACACTATCCTGGGCCTTGAAAAGCAAGTCCTATGGCGACATGGCACCCCAGAAAGAATTGAGTCTGACAATGGGACTCATTTCCGAAACAACCTTATAGACACTTGGGCCAAAGAACATGGTATTGAGTGGGTGTATCACATCCCCTATCATGCACCAGCCTCCGGGAAAGTTGAACGATACAATGGACTGTTAAAGACTACACTGAAAGCAATGGGTGCTAGGACATTCAAAAATTGGGATACACATTTGGCAAAGGCCACCTGGTTAGTCAATACTGGAAGATCTGCCAACCGAGCTGGACCTGCCCAATCAAACCTGTTACGCACTGTAGAAGGGGATAAAGTTCCTGTAGTGCACGTAAGAAACATGCTGGGTAAGACAGTCTGGGCTACTCCTGCCTCAGGAAAAGGAAAACCCATTTGTGGGATTGCTTTTGCTCAGGGACCTGGATGCACTTGGTGGGTAATGCAAAAGAATGGGGAGGTCCGGTGTGTACCTCAAGGGGACCTAATGAGAATAGCCCATGAGTTGAATTGTAGTATGTTAATTATCATATAACACTGTATGTCATCACTACCATGGCTGCTATATATAATAGATGAAAATGGTGATTAATTAGAAGGTATTGGAAAGAGTGTAACCTGAGCATGACATAAATGGCATGGAATAAGGGGTGGATATCTGTCCTGGTTTCAGTTAGGACAGAGTTAATTTTCCTCCTAGTAGCTGGCAGGGTGCTATGTTTTGGATTAGGATGAGAAGAGCGCTGATAACATGCTGATGTTTTAATTGTTGCAGAGCAGTGCTTACACCAAGCCAAGGACTTTTCAGCCTCTCTCTGTCCTGCTAGCGAGCAGGCTAGGGATGCAGCAGGAGCTGGGAGGGGACAGACCCAGGACAGCTGACCCAAACTGGCCAAAGGGGTATTCCATACCATCTGACGTCATGCTGAACAATATATAGGGGCGGCTAGCGGGGGTGGAGGGGGGGCCGGCTGCTCGGGGATAGGCTGGGCATCAGTCAACGGGTGGTGAGCAATTGCATTGTGCATCACTTATTTCGTACACATTATTATTATTAATACTACTATTATTATTATTATTATTATTTTTTTTCCTGTCTTAATAAACTGTCTTTATCTCAGGCTTCACTTTCCCGTTTCTCTCCCCCATCCCAGAGAGGGAGGGGGGCGGGTGAGCGAACGGCTGTGTGGTGTTTGGCTGCCAGCCGGGCTAAACCACAACAGACAGCATCCCATGGGAGAGACCCCTTGTTGGAGCAGGGGAAGAGAGTGACCGTGAAGGAGTGGCTGAGAGAAAGCGTTAGGGACTGACCACAACCCCCGTTCACCATTCTCCTGTGTCTCTCGGGGGAAGGAAGCAGAAGAGGATGGATGAGGGGAAGGTGTTTTTAGTCTGCTTTTAGTTTCTCACTGTTCTAGTCTGCTAGTGATAGGTAATAAATTATATTAATCTCCCTATGCCGAGTCTGTTTTGCCTGTGACAATAATTGTTCAGTGATCTCCCTGTGCTTATCTCATCCTTTGAGCCCATTTTATATTTTCTCCCATTTTGCCTCTGATGAAGTGGATTGAGAGAGCAGTTGTGGTGGAGTTCAGCTGCCCAGCAGGGTAAAACCACCACAGTCACTCGTTGACAGCTTTGGCTGGTGACAGGTCCCTTTGGGAGGCAAATGGAACTTGCTCTTACCTAACATGGAGCATTTTCTGGACTCTTCTCACAGAGACCACCCTTGCAGCCCCCCTGCTACCAAAAGCTTGCCATGTAACCTGACACAGCACCGCACAAGGGGCAAGATACAGATTCTAGGAACTTTTTTCCTTATAATCATATTTACTTTTAAATAATGAAATTTTCTTAACTAGAGCCTTTGAACAATTAGACTGTTAAAATAATAGTTGGACTAATATACCAGGCCCATAGATATCCATATATCCCCTTCTTTATATATAACTTCCTTCCAGTCAACTGCTTGTGTTGCATTCCCCAGTGCTACTAGCGTCTCTGCTGCCAGGGCACGTTGCTGGTTCACATTCAGCTTTGGGTTTCTGGGGCCTTATCTGCCTCAGGGCTGCTACACAGCCCAACAGTCCACAGCTTTATGGCTGCTGAAGAAGGTCTTCCTTCCCTCAGGCAGGACTTTTTATTTGTTCTTGAAATTCATGAGGTTTCCTGTCAGCCCATTCGTTCAGCCTACCAATGTCTCTCTGAATGGCAACCCTGCCCTCCAGTGTATCACGTGGTCTCTCCAACAGTACTTATCTAGTTAAGTACTTATCTAGCTGAACTTAATCTAGTTATCTTATTGGCTATGTAATAATTTTCAGTGTAAAATTATATCAAATTTTTATGCATTTTATTCCAGGATTTTAGGGATACTCTCACTTACAGAGAAGGACTTTCTGGTCTGAGTGGTGATCTACCTTACATTTACCTCGGTTCAAAGTATATAAGTTTACACTTATAGTACATATACAATCCTGCAGAATCACTGTAGAATAGTTATATGTTCCCTGTATGTGTCTACTCTTTGTAAATAATAGTAACATCAACCAGAACTTACACATACAGAAATATTTCTGCTAACCATTGTAAAACCTTGTGTATGGATGTTCATGAATTTCTCTGTAATTTGCTGAATGCTCCTTACTAGTAAATTTCCCATTTAACATTGAATCAAGCTATATATTTGAGGATTTATTAAGTACTTTTCAAAATTAAATGTTTATAACATTCCAAAATATATTCAATATATTATGTGAAGATAATAAAATTGCAAGATGAAAAAAGGACAAAATAATGTAACCTCTCATTTATACTTCAGCATAGAGATATGAAGCCAGAAACTTTCAGTATCATATTTACAAATTTGATCTGAACATAAAAATATTGTAATGTTTAAGTTACTCAAGGATAGCATACTTTCTGTATATTTTATGGTACACTAGAAAATTTCAGGATTGAAATGTCATCTGAATACTGATCTTAAAGTAGATTTCACTTATTTCAAAAAAAAAAAAAAAAAAAAAAATCAGAAAAAAATCCTGAGGCTCTACTTCAGCAGCATGGCTAAACATACATGAAACTCCACTTTACTGAATAATCCCATTGAAATCAGCAGAGCACGTGCTGAAATATAGATGCGTTTCAGAATGATGTTGAACCAAGTATGACATCAGGAAAGCAGCATAGACGATTATGAACATAGACGATTTTACATACAATATTAACATAGACGATTTGAAATGAGTCTTGAAGAAGAATCAGCCTGTGGAATTCAGGAAATCAGTCAGGCTGCAAGGGACCTTGGAAGCTCATCTGGTATGAAAACATCCAGTGATTAACTAAGGCTAGTAAATTATACTGTTAAAGTAACATTTTTCACCATTGTCAATGTTGGGGCATTACATATTAAAGAACTTATAAAAGTCTAGTTTGTAAGGTATGAACACTTCTAAAAGTTATTCTTGACCGTAATTAGTTCCAAATTAAAGTTTTAAAGCATTATATGGGTATCATTCACCACAGAGTATACTAGCCATGTGCCTGTTTTATGTGTGACGGAAAGAAAATCAAGAAAAAAAAGTGTAATGGGGCAAAACAAAAAACAAACAAACAAACAAACAAAAACAGAAACAGACAAACCCCACGTGATATTACCAGTCTTAAGTCTCCTGAAGTTCAGTTTATGAGTAGGATTATATTTATCTTCACAGATTAAGATATCATACACTGAACGAATTTCATAGAAATTCTGATATTGCAGTTTGGCATTATGCATTGTATACCAGATAACATCCAGACGTAACATTTAAAATTACTTCAGTGATGTGGCTTTTCCATTATCATTATTACTATTATTATTACTACTACTCTTACTATTAACTATTAATAATTATTATCATAAAACAATAAAATAATTATCTTATTACTCATTATAGCACATATATTTAAACATTTATTTATTTATATATGAATACATCTATCTATATTATATATATTTATTTATCATGTAAATTTATTATATTACTTATCATAATATAATAATTATTATATCATAGTATTATTTTTCATTTCAATTATATATAATATACAATATTATATAATAATAATATATAATATATATATACATATGCCAGGTCCTGGTTCTTCTTCTACTTCTTCTCCTTCTCCTCCTCCTCCTCCTCCTCCTCCTCCTCCTCCTTCCCCTTCCCCTTCCCCTTCCCCTTCCCCTTCCCCTTCCCCTTCCCCTTCTCCTCCTCCTTCTCCTCCTTCTCCTCCTCCTTCTCCTCCTTCTCCTCCTCCTCCTCCTCCTTCTCCTTCTCCTTCTCCTTCTCCTTCTCCTTCTCCTTCTCCTTCTCCTTCTCCTTCTCCTTCTCCTTCTCCTTCTCCTTCTCCTTCTCCTTCGTCTTTCTTCTTTCTTCTTTGTGCCTCCCAGCATGTGTCCTTCATTGTGGGTGTGCAGACAAAGCTCTTGAGGGGTGACAGTAACCCACACAGTTCAAGAAAGGGGAGGAGCAATCTGTCTACATGTGTGCACGTATATATGTGCATGTGCATATCTCTGTCTGTGTAGAACTTCTTGCAATTAGTTATAGAAGGGCTTTTAGAAATATGTAGGTATATATTTACATTTGGAACTATTTAGTATTTTGGTTTATCTATTTTATTGTTGATAATATTCCTGAATGTATAGTGCAGTGACTGCTGGTTAATTATGTGTTGTTAAAAAAATGAAAACAAAACAAAACAAAACAAAACAACAAAAAAACTGCAGTAGACTACTTTGATCCTGATTTTTCATAAAATATATGAAGAGAGCAGATTTTTCCCATTTACAGGAATGTCACATTTCATGGTATGAACTGAAATTACAGGGTATTAATATAGTGGGAAAAAAATATTCTTGTTCATATTTTGTCTTTCACAAAACATCTTTGGAGTCTCAATCTTATGACATGCAAACTAATAAAGTTATTCTGAATCCTAAAGGGTTGATGAATTTATTGAAAAAAGAACATTTTTTTCTTCCACAATCCTGCAGAAGCAAGATTCCTACCTTAAAGAAACAAGGACAATTGCTAGACCCAATAGCTGATTTTTTTTCTCTCCAAAGTTTTTGTTGTTTATAAAAGCATACTATCTGTGCATCTCTCTCTTAAAGACTTGTTTAGAAATGAGCACAAATCCACAAGAAATATTCTGAGATATGGTGAAAATAAAATGAAAAATAAATAAAACAGTACAGATTGCTTATATCTGACTTCTGTCAGTAGAACCAGGAAAACTGTATATAGTAATACACGCACACACACATATGTATGTATACATGTATATACATATTTATGTTTGTCAATATATGTATATATGCACACTCATCTTCATAAAACACTGAAAAAGTCAAGACATTAAGAGGCTGTCTAGTCCATCTGTCCATGATAGACTCGACTATCCATAATCCATTTGTATCATTTTTATCTAACCTGTTTTCCAAAGTCTCCACTAAATGGAGACCTCAATGTTTCCTTAGGCAATATATTCCTGTGCTTGCCATTAAGAACTGTTTCCTAGTCACTAAGCAAAATCTCTGTTAAGGCAGTTCAAGCCACATTAGTTTTTATGTTATGTTCAGTCCAGGTAAAGGATACAATTATGTATAATAGTCCAGGTAAAGGATACAGTTATGTATAATAGAAATATTTCAACCAAAATATTCTAAATAGAGAGATTTTGAGAGAGCAATTGTGGTAGAGTTTAGCTGCCCAGCAAAGTAAAACCACCACACCTTTAAATGAAAAGATAGGTATTATAAATCTGTTCTAAAGCAGCAAATACTCTTTAGAGGTTTATTTTAACCCTGGTGTGAGACAGATGTTGATATATATATATATATATATATATTCAGAAATCACAAGGGGTTTTATTCTCTATTGCTGTGCACATTTACACTAATGCTAAGTATATGTAAATGGTCTGATTTGCAAGTGAATAAATAACTATCCAAGATGAAAGTCAACAGAGAATTAGGCTCGGAATATAGCTCTAAGGCTTGCAACTGACTTTGAGCTCTCCTAACAAATTTCAACTTTATATATCATAAGTCATTAAGTTAGTCACAAAAATAGAGCTACTGAACTTAATGGAATTAATGCAAAACTGTAGAAATATACTACATCTGTGGTTTGAAATCTCATTTCACACATAACAAGCCAGTCGAACATTACAGTTACTTCACTTCATTGGAAAGCTCCTAAAAGTGTACTTGTATTTAGAACAGGTTTAGTGACACATCCACATAAGTACTAGCTAGTACTCGTTTTGCCTCAGGTTGGTGAGCTCAGTGAACATGCTCTACACAAGCAGTTTTAAAATCCAAACTTTTTTGTGACTATTGGATGCTTGGGCAGTTTTGACTTCGCTCTAATATTTCCTTTACTATAAAAATATTGAGGTTCATAAATGCCTTCTCAGAAGAATAACAATATGGTTCAGTATTTTCTCTATGTCAAGCTGCTTCAAGTATTAACTTAAAATGTTCTAAATGCTACAACAGTTACAAAGTTTGCAAGACTTCATCACCATATTAAAAACTTAAATATATATATATATATATATGTATATCAAACCATTGTTCAACCTGGCTCTATGGAAACTGACTTCATGTTTAAATAATGTGGCTTTTTGGTTAATTCAGACCCACCATCTCCTCTATGCATGCATCTGAGGTCTACAGCATGGACATAATAAACTTCCTTTCATCAGTTGTGAAGCCAGGCATGGTGCTTGCATGTGTATGCCACTGTCCTCCATTGTCTATCCTAGGACAAGAAGATTTAACTCTGGTGAATCTGTGTAAGGTTTTGATAGCAACAGATTGCATTGCCACCACTAGAATTGTTCTTGTATTTATCAATGGCATAGGTCCCAGGTCACAGAGATTTCACTAGTAGTTAGATATCTAATAATGTTTGAAAATCTGGGTCTCTTTCTGATTGTTTGTCCTGGTTTCAGCTAGGACAGAGTTAATTTTCCTCCTAGTAGCTGGCAGGGTGCTATGTTTTGGATTAGGATGAGAAGAGCGCTGATAACATGCTGATGTTTTAATTGTTGCAGAGCAGTGCTTACACCAAGCCAAGGACTTTTCAGCTTCTCGCTCTGTCCTGCTAGCGAGCAGGCTAGGGATGCAGCAGGAGCTGGGAGGGGACAGACCCAGGACAGCTGACCCAAACTGGCTAAAGGGGTATTCCATACCATCTGACGTCATGCTGAACAATATATAGGGGTGGCTAGCCGGGGTGGAGGGGTGGCCGGCTGCTCGGGGATAGGCTGGGCATCGGTCAACGGGTGGTGAGCAATTGCATTGTGCATCACCTATTTCGTACACATTATTATTATTAATATTATTGTTGTTATTATTATTATTATTATTGTTATTATTATTTTCCCGTCTTAATAAACTGTCTTTATCTCAACTCACAGGCTTCACTTTCCCGTTTCTCTCCCCCATCCCGGAGAGGGAGGGGGGTGGGTGAGCGAACGGCTGTGTGGTGTTTGGCTGCCAGCCAGGCTAAACCACAACATTGTTGAAATAAGCATTACTCTTTGTAGCATACATTTGAAAGACTAAACTCTCAGTCTTCCAGAATTTTTCAATGTGTTCATACGTAGCTAAGAGTAATAAGTCCTTGGAGGAAATCCTTGCCTTGTTGAAATCAGAATTGTGCCATTGACTTCAGAAGGGTTTGGAATTTTCTCATATGTTTAGAAAGTATTTCATTAGGTTTCAAAAAAAAAAAAAAAAAAAAAAAAAAAAGTAAATTAAATTAATTTATAATTTTCTTTCTGAAAAACTCCTAATCTACTTCAAGATTTATAACTCTTATAGAGCATCATCGTCAAAAATAAAGGTTACAAGAATGTTTAGGTTGTAAATCTCAACAATGATGAATGAGAGTGACCCACTATAATATAGTCTTGAATGCTTTAATACTGCAGTACTACATCTGCAACATTGCTACCTTCAGTACATTCTGTGGATAGGATATTTAGCAGCCTCTGATGGTTCTTTCCATGGAAATAGGGTCCCAAAAACAGAATCATAGAATCGTAGAATGGCTCAGGTTGGAAGGGACCTTAAAAATCATCTAGTTCCAACCTCCCTTCCATAGGCAGAGATGCCACCCACTAGATCAGGTTGGCCAAGTCCCCATCCAGCCTGGTCTTGAACACCTCCAGGGGTGGGGCATCCACAACTTCTCTTGGCAACCTATTCCAGTGCCTTCCCTTACAGTGAATTTCCTCCTAACATCTAATCTAAATTAGTTAGTATTACTATACTAACTATTAGTATTAGTATACTCTTTTAGTATTAAACCATTCCTCCTTGTCCTTTCATTATCTACCCAAGTAAAGAGTCCCTCTCCATCCTTTTTATAAGAACTCTTTAAGTATTGAAAGGTTGCAATGCATTTACACAAACTCTGATCTGTTGTACACCCTATAAGATGATATGAGCTATTGGACACTCTCTCATCTAGGAAAACCGATTATCTTCCTCATCAAGACTGTAAGACTTGATCCCTGCAAAATCAGCAGACTAAAAGAATGGGAAAAAAAACTGCCCTGTGAATGTGGACTTATTCTTCATCTTTGCATCTTCATGTTTCTGAGGAGAGAATTCCTGAGAAGCATTTGCAGGCATCATTTGTAGCATTTCTAGTTCTTCTCTTTTTTCTTGCTTATTTGCTTTCTATATTTCTTTTCCCAGATACCTTTTTTTTTTTTTTTTTCCCAGTCTAGCAGGGAGAATCTTTAATTGTGATAGCCAGTGTTCAACCATATCACGCTGATCCGGTGTCCAATCTGATTTATATTTCCAGATGAGATGTTTAATGCACATTATTTTTTATCTGTAGATAAAAATGATATAAGTTAATATAAAGCAAATACCTGAATTTAAAAAATATATATATCTTAATTGACCCGATCAACTGTTTTGTCAACTAAGGTATATTTTTAGGACACACGTTTTAGGAAAGAGAATCTTTATTATTTAAATATTGCTAAAAGGAAATCTTATGCACTTTACTGAAAATTGTGAATCTTTTTATGGAGAGGTATGAAGCCTGCATCACATTTTTAAATTTTGACAGGATATGCAATTTTTAATTTTCAACATGTTATGTTTGTCTTGGGAATTGGTATAATAACTTTGCTATGTAAAATATATATATTATGTTAAAAATACTTTAAATAAACTTGCTTACTTATTGGTAAATTTGTAAATTCATGCTTGCTTTACCACATGGTCTGGTTAAATTGACATAATCTTAAGACAAATCAGATCAATTCCATCTTTAACTGAATAATTTTTATTATTATTCTTTATTTACACTTTTCAGCATTTTTCATAACTAGGGGTAAAATATCATTGAAACATTCTTCTTGAATTTTTAATTTAGCCACTGATACATAGCATGTGTAGTAGAGAATCTTTATAGAAGTGCAATTATCAAAAACATTTTGTCACTTAAAACAATATTCCAAATAATGCAAATCTACACTTGAAGACCTTAAGCGGGTTTGAGAATTTCAGTTTTGAAAAGCTGCACTTGATAAAGACAACCAATACTATCAGGGAGCCATGGTTCATGCAGTAGTGAATTACTAGATGTTTTTTAGACTGATTATTTCTAACCGTTGTGTGTAAAAAAGGAGCATAATTACTTGGCAAATGTTGCTTAGCCTTAGCTGTTAAATCATGTATTCAATATAGCAAGTTTTAGTGGCCTGAATATTGAAAAGTTCTCTTTTAGATTGAGTTTTGCTTGTATTAAAAAAGTCATTTAAAGTTTTGTCTTCATAATTAGTTCTGCATTATATGCTGGTTTTCCCTAATCAGATCCTAACTTATGCTACAGTACACCATTTTCTTTAGAAAGCAATCTTAATAATGGATATGTTCCTTTGGAAAAAGCACAGCTTGCAAAACATATAAAAACAGCAAAACTACAGGGAAATTTCAGGCTTTATTATACTTGCAACCATGACATTACAAAACTATGATACGTTCTGTGCTGATTTCTTGTTTGTTGTTTCCTTCTTGCTTCCAAGGTTTAATTGATATAGAAAATGAGGGGGTGGTATCTATCCCACCTTAGATGTACTTCAACTCTAGTTGTCTAGCTGTCTTTTTTTCCTTTGTGCATCTTTCTGATACTGATATTGGGTATACACAAAATTTTAGAAAAAGCATTACTAACGTTGCAGAGTAAAGCCTTACAAGCTTGGGAAGGTTTTATTAATTTTATTTTATTTTATTGATTGAGACAATTCACTTCTTCACTTCTTCCTTCTTCTGAGGGAAAAAAAAAAAAAAAAAAAAAAAAAGGCATATCCTGTCACAGAAACAAATACAAGAGACTGCTGCATATTTTTATTAACTGATTATTTCTGTATAAGCTGTTAGATATATAGTAGAAGAAGATGGGACTGGAAAAAAGAGAGGTGATAATTTTAGTAAAAGCAGCTCCAAACTACCCAGAACTCGTTTGCTCATTTGCATTTTCTTCTTATTTCTTCTCTCCCATAGCAGTCACTTTTCTTTATTTTCTAAGTAGAAATATAGGAGATCGGAAGGAATCCCTTACATCCTTAATTCCAGTTATATGCTCATGAGGGAAAGAAATCACTGCTGGTGAAAAGGCAATCTGCATTTTAATACCAGCCATTTTGCCCTTTCTACATCAAGTAGTGGGCCATTTTCACCTCCACTGTTTAGAAAATTTCATTTCACTCCCAGTATAAATGTATTCCAAACCATTACATACTGATTTGTCTTTGTACCAAATGGTTTATTACCCTAAATAGGAATTTTGTGCCATTGGAACTTATTCTGCATGTATTTAAACTAGGAAAGATGGGGAAAGTGGAGAGTTAAAGAAACAGGATCATCAGCAAAATATGTCTCAAGTCAGGATGCCTCTAGTGGGTGCATGCAGCCAGGGAAGCATGCATGGGTCATAGCTATGGAAGATCCTCTTGCAAACCTCCTGGGAAACATTCATGCTCAATAATGACATGGTCTCCCATAGTGTTCTGGAGAAGCTGGAAGCTCATGGCTTGAACTCTTTGCTGGGTTAAAAATTGGATGGATGTCTGCGCCCGGAGATTGGTGGTGAACGGACTTAAATCCAGCTGGTGACTGGTCATGAGTGGTGTTCCCCAGGGGTTGGTGTTGGAGCCCATCCTCTTTAATATCTTTATCGATGATTTGGACGACGGAATTGAGTGCAGCCTCAACAAGTTTGCAGATGACACCATGTTGGGGGGCTGGTGGGGCGGGTTGAAGTGTCGATCTCTTGGAGGGTAGGGTGACCCTGCAGAGGGACCTGGACAGGATGGGTCAATGATCAGAGGCCAATGGGATGAGGTTCAACATGGCTAAGTGCTGGGTCCTGCACTTTGGCCACAACAACCCCATGCAGTGCTTCAGGCTTGGGGGAGAGTGGCTCAAAAGCTGTGCAGAAGGGAAGGATCTGGGGGTGTTGATCGAAACTCACCTGCACATGAACCGTCAGTGTGCCCAGGTGGCCAAGAAGGCCAACAGCATCCTGGTTTGTATCAGGTATAGTGCAGCCAGCAGAACCAGGGAGGTGATCATCCCCCTGTACTCAGCTCTGGTGAGGCTGCACCTTGAGTACTGTGTTCAGTTTTGGGACCCTCAGTATGAGGAAGACATTGAGGCCCTGGATCATGTCCAGAGGAGGGCTATGGAGCTGATGAAGGGTCTGGATTTGGTCTGAATTGGTCTACAATTTCTATAAGGAGATGCTGAGGGAACTGGGGTTGTTTAGTCTGGAGAAGAGGAGGCTCAGGGGAGACCTTGCTCTCTACAACTACCTGAGAGGGATAGGAGGGGAGGTGCCCGAGCCTCCAGGAAAGAAAGTCAGTGTCACTCCAGTCTTCAAAAGGGGCAAGAAGGAGGACCCAGGAAGTTAGAGGCCAGTCAGTCTCATCTCCCTCCCAGGAAAGGTGATGGAGTAGCTTATCCTGGAGGTCATTTCTAAGTATGTGGAGGAAAAGAAGGTGATTAGGAGTAGTTAGCATGGATTCACTGAGAGGAAATCATACTTAATCAGATAGCCTTCTATGATGGAATGACTGGCTGGGTAGATGAAGAGAGAGAAGAGGAGAGAGCAGAGTATCTACTTTACTTCAGCAAGGCTTTTGATACTGTCACCCACAACTCCCCGTAGGTAAGCTCAGGAAGTGTGGGTTAGATAGGTGGGCAGTGAGTTGGATAAAGAACTGGCTGGACAGCAGTGCTCAGAAGGTTATAATCAGTGACACAGAACCTAGTTGGATGTCTGTATCTAGTGGTGTCTCTCAGGGGTCAGTACTGGGTCCGGTCTTGTCCTTAATGACCTTAATGATGAAGGCACAGAGTACACCCTCAGCAAGTTAGGTGATGATACAAAACTGGGAGGGGTGGCTGATACACCATAAGGCTGTGCTGCTGTTTAGAGAGACCTGGACAGGAAGGAGAATTAATTGGGTGAAGAGGAACAAGGTCAAGTGCAGGGTCCTCCACCAAGGGAGGAATAACCCCAGGCACTGGTACAGGTTGGGAGCTGACCTGCTGGAAAGGGAGGGTTCCGAAGATGATTAGGGGACTGGAGCATGTCCCTTAAGAGGAAAGGCTGAGAGATCCTTTTTAACCCAGACAAGAGACAACTGAGATGGGACCTTATCAATATACAAATATACAAATCTCCTGAGGGAGGATGTCAAAACAATGGGGCTAGACTCTTTTCAATGGTGCCCAGCGACAGGACAAGAAGCAACAGGCACAAACTGAACCGCAGGAAGTTCCATCTGAATATGAGGAAAAAATTCTTTACTGTGAGAGTGAGAAAACATTGGAACAGGTTGCCCGGAGAGATTGTGGAATCTCTTCCTCTGGAGATATTCAAAACTCACTGGACACGATCCTGGGCAATATGCTCTAGGTGCCCCTGCTTGAGCAGGATGGTTGAACTAGATGATCTCCACAGATGCCTTCCAACTTCAACTACTCTGTGACTCTTTATGTAAAGACACATTTCAAATTTTAAGTTGCTAAGTTAAACACATTAAGATAATTTGATCTCCACTCAGAATATTTTCCATTTTTCAATCATATGAGTATTCCTTCTCTGGACTTCTCTCAGCCACTCCTCTTGCAAACTTTCTGAGGGTTGTTTTTTATTTGTTTGTTTGTTTTTACTTCCTAATAAAAACATTTTGTTGTAACATGAATCAAGCTAGCTCTCAGATCTACAGATCTAGAGTTCTCAGTTCTACTTTTTGGTTGTTAAAACAGAAAATTTAACAAGAGGTATCCAACTGTGGACTTGAATCAATTTTTTTTTGTAAGTATCTCAAAACTTTAAAACTTTCCCTTGTTTCTCTATCAAGTTGTGGAGTAAGATTTCACTACAGAATGCCTTTTGATTTTTATGGGTTTATTCACTGAACTTATTCTGGCTTATATTCAGGCCTTCTAATTCTATTTATAACCAGTTTATATTCCTAAGTCTCAGAGATGAAGACCATCTATCCGGGTTCTTTTAGTCACACAGTCACTATGTGAGATTTTGGAGAAATGGGAAAACAGGAACCTTCAGCACAGAGAAATTCAGAGTCCTGGCACCTGGTGAGGAATAACCCCATATACCAGCACTGCCTGGGGGAAAACAGGTGGTGGAGAAGATCCTGAGGGTCTTTGTGAACAAGTTGAGAATAAACCAGCAGCATGCTCTTGTGGTAAAGAAGGGCGATAGTCTTCTGGTCTGCATTAGGAAGGGTACCACCTGCAGGTTGATGGTTAGGCAATCTTTCTGCTTTACTCAGGCCTGGTGAGATCAGTTTGGATTTCTAGGTCCAATTCTGTGCTTCCCAGTACAAGAAAGACAGATATTCTGGAAAAAAATAAAAAAAAAAGAAAAAAATTCGACATGGGTTTTGAAGATTATCAGAACACTAGAACAGAGGAAATTTGAGAAAAGCCTGAGAGAACATTTCAATTTTTGAGCCTTAAGAAGAGATAGTAAAGGGAGATGTTATTACTGTTTATGACTATCTAATGGGAATGACAGATATATGCAATACAGTCAGTCAGTTTTGAGATATTTACAGTGGGAGAACATAGATGAAGGACACAAGTTGGAACATGGGAAATTTGGACTTCCTTATTTTAAGTAATAAGTCTTTCACTATGAAGTGGTCAAGCACTGGAGAGCTGTGGAGTCCCCATCCACAGAGACAGTCAAAATCTGATGACATGTCTCTGTGTAACCTGCTGTAGCTGAAATTGCTTGAAGCAGGGCAGTTGGACCAGACAATCTCCAGAGGTGCTTTTGTGGAACCATAGAATCGTTTAGGTTGGGAAAGACCTTCAAGATCATCTGATCCAACCATCAACCTGATCTACTGAGTCCCATCACTAAACCGTGTCCCTTTGTGCCATGTCCACACATCTCTTGAATACCTCCAGGGATGGAGACTTGCTATGGGGGATTGGTTGATCTGACCTTGAGGGAGTACTTGCACAGACACATCTTCTACCTTTTCACATCCCTCCTCTACCATACCCAGAGCCTCACAAGTAGTCATTAATGGAGACTGAATGGACAGACAGAGGCTCCTCTTACGGCTCCATTCTATAACTTTCTGCCACTCCTCGGTGTCCTTCAAGTTGCTGCCTTTAGCATGGTGCAGGTCAGATACTGGACCTACCTCAGTAGTGAGTCCATAGTAGGTTGGACTGTGCATATCAGAGAGGGCAGAGCACAACTCCATTCATCTGTCACCCTCTCAGACTGCCTGATGCTTCTCAATCTCCCCACCTTTTCCTGAAGCTTGGCCAACAGGCAGAGTGGCTCATTTACATGGGCACACCCCCACTTGGGAGAGATCACAAGGGCAGAGGGGGAGATGATACCTGAGTGTTCCCTTACTATAATCATAGTTAATGAAGCTTCTGTCTGATCTATCTTAAATTGTACTTTTATTCACTTGGAATTATTGGCTGTTACTGCACACTTGGAGTCCTGATATTCTCTGTCATTACTAATATCTGCTTTAGTTTTCTGATATAAAAGGAAAGAGCCTTCGCTGATTTTGAGAATGCCATATGACTGTAGTTCCCCCAATGGGTTCTTTATTGAAAGACAAAGAAATGTACATAAAAAAAAAAAAGAACATCTGCCTAATAGTTGATTAGCAATCCAATGGCTGATTAATTAACACCATATCTGAAATGCAGATATTTTAAAAAGTAATGTTAGATACAGTATATTTACTAGTTCTGAAATGGCATTGCCTAAGTTTAGTTAACAGATGTTTGATATTACCAGAGTCCATTTCTCAAATACCCTTTAAGAATCATGTTTAAGGAAACATTCAATCTAAAGAAGATATTAATATAAATGTTTAGGATCACATCTTAAGCAGAGGAACCTTATTGAAATAGAAATCAAATAATTGAACTATTTAAGTAGCATTAGAAAAAAAATGAAATTAATTTTAGTTTATTCATTCTTTATAAATGCAGTCAATTTTAATATATTGCCTAACATTTCTGGTATTTGAGTAGAATTCTTGAATCACATCTACATATTTAACTTTAGTATAACCATGATATTGTTATAACACTGATCAATGATTACTCAATTTACTTTTAAAATGCACTCACATATTTGCTTGAAGAACATATAGATTTCCTCAGCGGTGAATGCTTCTGTTTTTTTTGGAACAAAACAAAAAACATAAGACGGAAGACATACTGATGGGCAGAGATTTATCATTTATCACTTAATCTAAGTGTTCAAATTCCATAAAAGATAATTAGTCACTGGAACTGGCAAGTTTGCTGGTTTTCAGATGGGGCCCTGAGGGCATCCTCTCTTGAAGAGTTTTTCTGAGCTCAGTGTGAGCTCCTGCACAGAGAAGAGCTGTTATGAAGCAGGAGCAAGGGTCAAGAACTTCAGGACAGGAACCTTGTGCAGTTCAATAAAGGGAAGAGGGAACTCATGCCCCATGAAAGAGTGGGGCATGCACCAGTATGTGCTGGGGATTGACTGGTTGGAAAGCAGCTTTGTAGAAAGGGAACTGGGGGTCCTGGTGGTTGTCAAGTTCATTAGATCATGGAATAACAGAATATCTCAGTCTGGAAAGAACTTACAAAGATCATCAGGTCCAAACTTTTGTGGGAAAAGGGAGCCTAGATGAGATCATTTAGCAACCTGTCTAATCACATCTTGAGAAACTCCAGTGACAGGAATTCTATGACATCCCTGAGGAGATTGTTCCAGTGTTTGGATGTTTTCACTGCAATATTTTTTTTTCTTATATCAAGATGAAATTTCTCCCAGTGCAGCTTATTCCCCCTTGATTTCACCTTTTGGCTCCTTGTGAAGAGAGAGTCTTCATCCTCTTTGTAGCCACCGTTTAAGTATTGGAACACTGTGATGAGGTCCCCCCTGAACAAGAGTTAAGAGGCCTAACTCCTTCAGTCTTTCCTTATAGTGTAGGTACTTCAGTCCTTTGACCATTTGGTTGGTCACGAGGACCCCCCCCGGATTCTTTCAGCAAGGCTGTTCCCCAGACACACAGACACTAGCCTGTACTGGGGTCTTTTGTTATGTTATTCCAGGTGTAGGATCTTGCACTTGTCTTTGTTAAACTTCGTATAGTTCTTGCTTGCCCAACCTTCCAGCCTAGTTCTCTCTCTGTAAGATGTCTCTCCCTCCTGTCATGTCCATCTCACCATACAGTTTAGTGTCATCAACAAACTTGGTGAAGGTGTTTTCAGTCTCATCATTCAGATAATTTTTCCAGCTAAACAATACTACTATCCTCATGCTGACAGAAAAAAAAAAAAAAAAAAAAAAAAAGTTATTAAAATGCTGTTTTGTTGTAGAAGATTCAGATCATTCAGATTAATTTTATGAAGGTTACATAATTTTCAGGTGATTAAAAATGTTTGCAGCTAATGGATGCATTGTATCCATAACAAACTTAGCCAATAAAATATTTTTGGAGATTTATAATATTGTTGATTTAGTGACATATATAATTTGAAATTACAGTATATGGCAGAATGAAAAAATCATGTTTCCAGTATTTGCAATGATACTATTATCCATAGGGGAAAAAAATAAATAGAAAAAAATATTATAAAATTTATTATTATTATTATTACAAATTTCTAATTTTCTGTATATATTTTTTAAGAACATAGCAGTATTGTAGTGGATTTTATTGTAAAACTATTTTTTTTTTCAATTATGTAACAGCTAAAGGATATGTAATTTTTAGAAAACTCCTTAGCATTTTGCTTTATGAGTGCCAACTGATTCAATCCCATACTGCTTTTTTAACAGTCAATGCCATTTAGGACTAGCAGTTTTCTGAGTTGCAGGAAATACTATTTCTTCACTTTTGACAGGGAAAAAACATGAAGCAGCTTCTTTGCCTCATTTACCAAGAGAAAGTTGTATCATTACTAGCACGGAAGTGGAAGCTGGATATTTAACAGAATGAAATGTCAACATTATGGCCTTTATTGTGGCTTAAATGATATTGTAGCAACTCTTTCCTCTGGGATATAATTTATGCTTTGTAGACATACATTTGCCGAAAGTCTGGTTTTCATTTTCCAAGTTGTGTTAACTGTTTTCATCTTCAACATTTAATTTCATACTTGCAAACTACTGCAAATGCTACTATACTTAAATTATGTACATCATATAAGATGCTATAATTTCATCCAAAGCATTACAGAGTACTGAAAACAGCACAGAATACAGTATTTCCATTTGACCTTGACTTTTGCAAATGTAACATTCTGTCTAACTGTAATGGTATAAGTAAAAAACAAATAAAGGTAGAAATCTTAATAGAAATATGCATGGCTGCATACTCACAAAAACATGCAGTACAGAGGTCTGAATGGACCGTAATTACAGTTGTACATACTTCAGCTGCACAGAACACTGAAGAATTTAAAAATGTGTGGTATGTATATCTCAACACTTTTTTGTACCACCATCTAGAGTGGAAATTTCAAGGTGTTTATTCATGGATCTATTTCATGGATCTATTTCATGGATCTATCTATTTTTGAAATCAGGATGAAAAATTATGTCCCCCAGGGGTCAGTCTTGGGTCTGGTGCTCTTCAACATCTTTATCAATGACATAGACAATGGAATTGAGTGCACCCTCAGCAAGTTTGCAGATGACACCAAGCCGAGCGGTGCAGTCGATACAACAGAGGGAAAGGATGCCATCCAAAGGGACCTGGACAGGCTGGAGAAGTGGGCCCATGTGAACCTAATGAGGTTCAGCAAGGCCAAGTGCAAGGTGTTGCACTTGGGCTGGGGGCAATCCCAGGTATTTAAATAGACTGGGAGAAGAAGAACTTGAGAGCAGCCCTGCGGAGAAGGAGTTGGGAGTCCTGCTGGATGAGAAGCTGGACATGAGCCAGCAGTGTGCACTTGCAGCCTGGAAGGCCAACTGTGTCCTGGGCTGCATTAAAAAAGGGGTGGCCAGCAGGGAGAGGGAGGTGATTTTCTCCCTCTACTCTGCACTTGTGAGACCCCACCTGGAATACTGCGTGCAGGCCTGGGGCACAGCACAAAAAGGATGTGGAGCTCTTGGAACGGGTCCAGAGGAGGGCCAGCAAGAGGATCAGAGGGCTGGAGCACCTCTCCTATGAAGAAAGGTTGAGGGAACTGGGCTTGTTTAGCTTGGAGAAGAGAAGGCTCCGGGGAGCCTTCATTGTGGCCTTCCAGTACTTGAAGGGAGCGTATAAGCTGGAGAGGGAACACCTGTTTACATGTGTTGATAGCGATAGGACAAGGGGGAATGGTTTTAAACTAAGACAGGGGAGATTTAGGTTAGATATTAGGAAGTTTTTCACTCAGAGGGTGGTGAGGCACTGGAACAGGTTGCCCAGAGAGGTTGTGGATGCCCCATCCCTGGAGGCATTAAAGGCCAGTCTGGATGTGGCTCTGGGCAGCCTGCTCTAGTGGTTGGCAACCCTGCCCAGAGCAGGGGGTTGAAACCAGATGATCTTTAACGTCCTTTTCAACACAGGCCATTCCATGATTCTATGAAAACCCTCACGTAAATACAGAAATGCATATGAAGCCTATTGCTTTTCATGTGTACATGCTTTCAATACTATGGTTTTATTAGACATTTATATGTGAAAATATACAGGCAAACATTGAATGTGATCCTCATCCAATATTATTACATCCACAAAAAAAACTTCTCATGGTGGATTTAAATTACACTCCAAAATTCCTTGCAGCAATATAGTTATTTTTGTGTCCTGGACCCTATTTGCTCAGCTCTAAATGATTAGATTACTCCCCTGTGCACTGAAGAAACAAAGGAACACAAATGATCTTCGGTATGTAATTGTTGTCAACTTTACTCTCCTGTAACACTTTCCGGAAAGGAGGCCAGAGGGTGATAACAACATCCAGAATAACTGCTAATTGGCATTAGATAAGGCAAAAATCACAGAAATTACCCTGGAGCTATGTGACTAACCAGGCCAATGGTGGCTTAGGTGGACAAGCTATTTCTAAAACACTAAGTAGTCAAAACAAGTGTTCCTCATTGGAGAGTTAGAGGTGGAGTCCCTTACATGTGGAACCAAGACTTGGACATGTCAAACAGATAGAGTAAGTGCCCTGTTCCCCTGGGTCTGTAGTGGGAGCATAAACACATCTGGAGGAGAATAGAAATTGATCCTCCTTAGTAAAAAGGATGTGATATATCAGCAGGTGTTGTGGTTCTGTTCTTGCATCCATGCTACCCCAAATTCATCTGTGACAATTTTCAGGAAAGGTTCAGATGGAGTTCTGTCAAATCAAATTATTTCTGTGCTATGGTTCTGCGTTTCGCCAGCCAATGAAAAATAGCTGAATTGTAATCTTCCAATCTAGCTCACAAATCCACCTAAAAATAACAGAACACTGAAATGTGCTTTTAGGATGATTTGCTGTATTTTATAATTAGAATATTTTGGGTGGGGTCGGGGGAGGGGGAGAAGGAGGAGGATATAAAACTTGGAAAATTCAATGGAGCTATGTGAATGATTAAAAGTTGCAAGGCCAGCAGTTTCAGTAAAAATAGTGTGCTTCAATGTTAAAATGGCTAAAATATTTGAATAACTTTCATTTTTATTATGTTGAATTGTGAATTTTTGTATTTATTATATTGAATATAATTTTGATTTGCTAGACAAATATATGTAGGCTTTTATGACTACAATAAATAATCATACTTTTTTGGGTAGTAAATTCCATTTTTGGGGGCTAGTGAAGTTTTGTTTTTGTGTGTGTGTGTGCTTTTTGTGTTTTTTTAGTTTGTTTGTTTATTTGTTTTGTTTTTTGTTTGTTTTGTAGAAGGAACGAATACGTGAAAGTTTATTACAAGGTTGGTTTTCTATATTCTTTTGAATAACACCTATCAGTGTACCTGCTGTTAGTAATTTGATACCACAGTTACAATAGTTCGTTGCCCTCAATTTATGACTTACAAAGCAATTCCTAATCTCTACTTTCTGAGATTTTTTTTTTTTTTTGTCCTTGCTTACTTGCTCCTTTCTTCCTGTGCTTGACTGCTTGATTGCTTCTACTGAGGAGCCCAGACTTGAGCCTAGCACTCCAGCTACAGCATCACCGGTGCTGAGGGGACAGATCATGTGCCCTTAAACGGCAAGTAATGTTTTTCTTAATGCAGACCAGTGTGCTCTTGGTCTATCTTAACCAATAGTTATTAAGTGAAACTCATTAATGTATTTAAGTTTTTAGCTTGTTGGTGATATTTTTTATTCAGCACATTAAATTTACCATCGGATCCTTACCTGAAATAATATTCTGTTTCTTGCACCCTATTTATCTGAACACTGTAATCACTTATGATTGCAAGACAAGGAAAAGGGCTGTCCCAGATGTCCAATGGGTTATTGTGGAAGGAAATAAAATATACAAAAGAAGCAGTAGCATGACAGGCTTGAACGGTTTCTTATTTAGAGCTAAGGAAAAAAAAAAAAGAAAAAAAGAAAAAAAAAGAGGGAATTAAAAGCTACATTCTGCCAAATTACATTTCATTTGCTAATAAAATACTTAAGAGAAAATACATCAGATTCATGAAAAATGAGCAAGAAATGTCAGTCAGACAGAGAGGACAAAACTGCTCTGATCAGCTTCCTCTCATTGGTATAACTAAAAATATCCTTTCTATCAAGAGACAGAACACTTCAGCCTATTTAACTTGAATTGGTGTTGTTTCTATTGCTAGTTATCAATACCACATATTCTAAAAAACAATAAAAAACAATCCTCTTGATTCACACATCATCTCATCTTTTCAAAATGTGCTCAACAGCCCAAGAAAACCCCAACATAACTGCTGCTGTAACATTTCAGATTATTCTGTAATCACCTTGAGACAAGATTCAGAAAATACCCTAATCTCATGATACCATGATTATTCAGTCAACTTCCCTTTACAAATCTGAATTTATGTACTGTGATTACATAACAATAGTATGACAATAATTTCAGTTTGTTGCTTTTAATATAAAAGCTGAATGCAAAATGTGGCCAGTGTGCCATGACCGCTCAAATGTGCCTTACAACCCAAACCTGAATATGACAATGACATATGACAAAATAGACAAATGACTGTCTTTGTGTGGGATCAATGTTAACAAACTTAAGTATCAGCTTTCACCCCCTGTGTCTTTGCTTTCTACAGTATATGTGCTGTCTAAAGTACATGCCAAAGCAGAAGCCTCCGGAGTCAAGACCTAGAAGTTGTATTTAGAGGTAACTGTTCACATATCTCTGGGTAAAAAGAATAATATTATGCGAGAAGCTGAGTATTAGAACTCAGTAATATGACCCTGAAAGCACAAAAAGCTCATATGTATAATAACACTATTTCAGTGTACTGGTCACAGAACTAATCATTTTTAATCCAATGAATTTGTTGTCCTCTTTAGAACTAATAATGCTATTGTTACAAATACTACTACTACTAACTTAATAATAATATATAAAAATTATTATTAATAATAATTTAATAGTAATGACTGATCTTGAACTGCCCAGTCCTCAGAGTTGGAGAACCATGACTAGGGAAGCAGTGATTTTCCAACTTTTGTCACCAAAATTGTAAGGGATCAGTTGTAACACCTGAACATTCATGGGGCCTGACAGAATTCACCGCAGAGTACTGAGAGAGTTAACAGATGTCAAATCTAGACTCCTCTCAACAATTTACCAAAGATCTTGGGAGGCTAGGGAGGTTCATGCCAATTGGAACCTAGGCAATGTTATACCCATCTACAAAAATGGTGTGAGAGAAGACACAAGAAACTACAGACCTATTCATTTAACTCAGTGCCTGGAAAAGTTATTGAGAAGATAATCTGGGGGGACATTGAAAGGTATTTAAAGAACAAAGTGTTGTAGTGAATCAAGCTACATCTGGCTGGAGGCCTGTAACTAGCAGTTTTCCCCAGGGTTCAATTCTAGGCCTGATTCTGTTCAACATTTTTATCAAAGATCTTGATGCAGGAGTTGAATGCATCCTCAGCAAGTTTGCCAATGATACCAAACTGGGAGGTGCTACTGACACTCCAGAGGGACAAGAGGCCTTGCAGAGGGATCAGGATACATTGGAGAAAAGGACAATTATCAGTGGCATGAAATTCAACAAAGGTATATGCCAGGTTCTGCACCTCGGACAGAGCTATGCCAGGCATAGGTACAGACTGGTAGATGAGTTGTTAAGACCAGTTCTGCAGAAAAGGATCTGGGGGTGCTGGTAGACAGTAGGCTCAACATGAGACAGCAGTATTCCCTGGGAGCAAGAGGGACCCTGTGCATTTGAGGTGCATAAAACATAATAATGCCAGCTGGTCAAAGGAGATGTAGCTCCCCAGGTCTTCCTTTCTACCCTTTTTAAAAGTGGAAGTGATGTTTCCCTTTTTCCAGTCACCAGGGATTTCATCTGACTGCCAGGACTTTTCATACATAATAGAGAGAGGCTTGGCAACTCCATCAGCCAGTTCCCTCAGGACCTGGGATGCATGTCATCGGGCCCTCTAGACTTGTACTTGTTTAGTTTCATCAGGTGGTCTTGAACACGCTCTTTGCTTACAGTGGGAGGGACTTTGCTCCCCCAGCCCCAACCTAGCGGTTAAGTGACTTAGAATCATAGAATCATTAAGGTTGGAAAAGACCTTCAAGATCATCTGGTCCAACCATCAACCTACTACCAATATCACCCACTAAACCATGTCCCTAAGCACCATGTCCAACCTTTCCTTGAACACCCTCAGGGACAGTGACTCCACCACTTCCCTGGGCAACCTGTTCAAATGCCTGACTACTCTTTCTGAGAAGAAATATCTCCTAATTTCCAACCTAAACCTCCCCTGCTGCAACTTCAGGCCATTCACTCTTGTCCTATCACTAGTTATCTGCAAGAAGAGGCTGACCCCATGCTCCCCACACCTTCCTTTCAGGTAGTTGTAGAGAGCAAGAAGGTCTCCTCTGAGCCTCCTCTTCTCCAGACTAAACAACCCCAGCTTCCTCAGCCTCTCCTCACAGGACTTGTGTTCCAGGCCCTTCACCAGCTTTGTAGCCCTTCTCTGGACACACTCCAGGGCCTCAGTGTCTTTCTTGTACTGAGGGGTCCAAAACTGAATACAAGTGTAGCCTCACCAGAATTGAGTACAAGGGGATGATCACCTCCCTGGTCCTCTGTGGTATAAGGACCATACAGACACCAAGGTTCTTTTAGGACCAGTAACTGCTACCACTTTATTGATGACATAACTTCAACCCTCTCTTACTGAGGGCATAACTTCATCCCCTAATTGAGGACAGGTTCCCTTCTTATACCGTTTGCTCCACAGCAGTACTTTTCCACTAACTATTCATTGGTCAAACAACTTTGCCCAGCAACAGCAAACACCCAGCAACTTCCATGCCTTAATGGATGGAGAACCAGCAGTCCGAAACAGCAAGGCATCTCCTGAATCACCCTTTTTTGTTTCCTCTAAACTCTTTACATTCCTGATGTCCTCATCATTAAGAGTCCGATGTTATCACCAACCATGGGGCTTGTCAACCCCCACGGCCACACTCCTACTGTCTACACTATTCCTGACACAAGCCAGGATGCTGTTGGCCTTCTTGGCCACCTGAGCACACTGCCGGTTCATTTTCAGACAAGCATCAATCAGCACCACCAGATCCTTTTTCCTCTTCACGGCTTTC
This sequence comes from Cygnus olor, assembly GCF_009769625.2. NCBI lineage: Eukaryota > Metazoa > Chordata > Aves > Anseriformes > Anatidae > Cygnus > Cygnus olor. The sequence goes on along the minus strand of NC_049169.1, from coordinate 159,000,990 downwards.
CAGCTAGTCTCCCCCAAGCCTGTAGCGTTGCATGGACTTAAAAGATGTGGGAAGCCTGACTGGCAGTGAAGACTGAGGCACAGAATTTATTAAGTATGTCAGTCTTCTCCATGTCTGTCTCTACCAATTCTCCTTTCTCATTTATCAGAGGGAGTACACTGTCCTTGGACTTTCTTTTCTGGCTAATGAACCTGTAGAACCCTTTCTTGTTATTCTTAGCATCCCTTGCCAAGTTTAGTCCCATCTTTGCCTCGGCTTTCCTGATTCTGTTCCCGCATGTCTGAAGAGCATCCCTGTCCTCTTCCCAAGCCACATGTCCCTGCTTCCACTTCCTGTGAATTTTCTTCTTACACCTCAGTTTGACCAGCAGATCCCTGCTCAAAGATCCCAGTTTCCTGCCTTCCCTGCTTGATTTCTTATACTTGGGAACGGAGAGTTCTTGTGCTGTAAGTTCTTGTACACTTGCTCTCTCTTCTTCCAAATCATGCTACTTAGACATCACAGACAACCCTGCCTATGCTAAATGTATATAGAATGAATGAAATAAAAGGAAAGTTCAATGAGACTCTCACCCCCTTACGCCTTGGAAACCCACTCCACCAGGTGGAAACCCATCTCTAGCCAAGAAGGAGTGTGTGATGTTGAATCTGACACACATCCCTCTATCCTAACTACTTTCTGTTGACTTCCTCTTTTGACTGTGGTTCTGTTATGAGACAAATAACTGAGCTGTTGTTAGGGACTCCTTCTTTCTTTGGATACTTCTCGTTACTTATCCATAGGGTGAAATCTAATTAAGGAAACATAAATAAATAAATAAATAAATAAATAAATAAAGGCCCCTCCTTGTGCAAAAGAGGTAAAGAGGTAATGGTTTATTCAAGAACAATCTAATTGGAAAAAAAGGATATGGTCTTTGTTTCTTGCCCTCAGAGATGGACCCTTGGGTTTCTGTTGCTGCTGTTGTCATTTGAAAAAACACCTTTAAGGCCTCAAGGACTAACTATTTACAAACTTTCTTAGTCAGAGACTAGAAACTCTTTGAATTTCAGGCTTCTCGGAATACACATCTTCAAGGTTCAGTGTAAACATTCTGCCTAACTCTAGGTGCAATTTTCTACAGCTGGCTAAGCAGAAGGTAGATTTATGTAGCTGTAATAAGAACAAAATACTTAAGCTTGCATTAAAGTAGACAATATTCAGCAAATGTTCTATAAGCTTGCTTGCTCTGAAATGTAGCATGAAATATGATTCTCAAGATGAGAAAACTGTTAAAAATGCATACCCAAACAGACTATTATAGCAGGCAGGTAAAAACCTTTTACTGATTTAGTCTTTAGAGGTGTCTCTACTGAAAATAGATGCGTCTTGTTTCTAGTTGATTCACTGGGAGGTTAGATTTTAAAGTTTTGAATCTGAACACCATACCATATCAGTAGATGGCTTGCCACATGCCATATTGAATCTTCATAACATTTTATAGGAAGTAATGAGGAGAACAAGGATACAACTTTCAACTATTGTGGAGTAAATGTAAATATTTCTGTTAGAACATATATATATATATTTTGCCTTGCTCCTTCAAGAATATTTTTTTTTCTTCATAACTTTAAGTATGTAGCTTATATGCAACATTCTTAATTTATTACTAAAACAATTAATGTAATTAGACCTATTTAAAACATTTACAGCTTTAAAAAACGTTATATAATACTGCACTTACTACTTCTATAAATATTCTAATCCTTTTTAGTCTAATACAGAATGATTAAACAAAGATTACAACATCCAATAAAACTGATATGCGTAATGCAATTTTCCACAAAAAAATATTGTATGTTAAAATGTTTGATTGCAATAGAAATGTTAAAAAAAAAAGAAAAAAAAGAAAAAAAAGAAAAAAAGAGCACTCATTATTTTACCCATATCACCTATAGAACATATGTGAAAGGTTCTTTTGTTAAATAAAATGTTTTAATAATAAACCACAAATATTATTAGCAGCTAACTTTCAGTCAATACTATCCTTCAAGGATTTATTTTACAATTGTCTATTTATTAACATTAGGGTAAGAAAGTCTGCTCTTTGGATCTTTGGATGTATCGTGCATAGGAAATGGCCTGTGGCTTCCATACTCTCAATAAAGAAATAGAAACACTTTAAACAAGAAATGGCAGAAATCAAGAAGCAGAAAAATATGTTGTAACTTTCAAAATTTAAGAGATGAAAGCTCAAAAAAAGGATTTGCAGCTTTTCCTTTAGTTTCTAAAGGAACTGCTTTTGCATTTTTTGTTTGTTTGTTTAATTATCTACTTTCTAGAAGTGCAATTATTAAGAATTGATGCTGGCTCCAGAGCACAAGTCTGGACTGTTTCAGACAGAAGTACAGTGTGCAAGAGTCACCTGCTGCACTTTTAACTTATGCTAAGGGTTTTCATACATCTACTCCCAGCTCCCACTTTTTGGTGTGATAATTTGTTTATCTCATGAACTCGGAATGTCAATAGATGAAAGGGGCATGTTGACATAAGTCACACTTTTTGTCTCAAGAGCAGTATAGAGTTATGAATGACTGAAGGAAGGAAATCCTAGTGGAAATGCAACTGCTGCTATAGAAGGAGCCAGTAGCAATTATATGTTTCTGGCAATTTGAACATTATTAAAGTTTATAAATTGCTGACACAATACTCACTTCTGTGTTATATATATTAAAGAATCTGAATTAAAGAATATATTAAAGAATCTCTCACTCCCCCTCCTCAGAGGGAAAGGGGGAGAAAATACAATGAAAATACTTGAACACAGTAAGTCTGTGTAAATAGACAAGATTAAAAATCAAGACACTAACAGCTGGATTATTTCACCTCTCTTTTCAGCCATTTTGCTTCACAGTGGGGAAGAAGCAGCATTTTTAGTAAGAATACTTGTAGCTTCTTAGTTTCCTTGAAGAATATCTTAGATGAATCCCATTCACTTGACAGCTCTTGAAGCTGATGATGAAAAATTGTAAAGTTGTCCTGATAAAAAGGCATTTCCCTGCAGGCACTAGCAGTGTTTTGACTGGGCTAGAGAAGTTGGGAGTTAGCTCCCTGTTGCTATGCAACAGGTAAGTAAGGAGCAGATCTCTTTTCTTACAGAAATTAAGTGATACTTTTGATACTTTACCAAGTGTTTGCAAACAAAGAACCACAGTTTAAGGAACAAAAAACAAAACAAAACAAAAAAAGACCTTTTTTCTCCACAGACAAAATGACTGAACATTTTAGAAAGGGAAAGGTTCTGTTCTCTATAAACTGCCTTCTGAGATCAATAGGACGATCAATTCTTTTTCCTCCCTCCTCTCCTGCAGGAATAAACAAAAAAAAGTACATTGTTAATCTGTTCTGAAGTTCCACAATTTGATTTTATATTTTTATCACAGAATTTATTACTTTCCATGCTAATCTGATTTACCACATGTGGCTTTATTCAAAGAGGAAAGCAGAAGGTTTATCTAAAAGAACAGGTGGTATTTTGTCAAATTTTTATTGAGATATGTAAGTACATTAACAGAAGTCATCCACATATACACAACTGTAGAATAAATTGGAATAAGTAGGGAATTGTCCTTTTTCAGGAAACACTGATGTTTTTGTCCAACTCTTCATTTTACAGAAATGATTTATACCTAGACAAATGTGTTATTATACCCAAAAATGCAACTGTTAGGCTTCTCACATCTTTACTTACCTTCCTGATAAGCTCTTGTAGGAGAAAAGTTAACACTCTCCCCCTTATAGCCAAACTGCTTGAACAGTAACATTAGGAGTGAAATAATTACTAGGGAAATGAAGGTGTGGTTTCAAAGTTTAGAAGTTAACTAACATAAAATGCTTTCCATCTGCTGGTATCAGTACAACGTACACTGAGGAACCTATTTTCCATCATATTTGATGCAGATAAAAGCATCATGCAAAAATAAATATGTTAGTCCCAGTACATAAGTTCTCAAGAATAAATAAATCCTCTTCAAAAAACACTGAAACTTCTCTGAAATAAGAGAAAAGCCATTTTCTGTTGTAATGTTTGTGCAAATTTCCATTGTGAACAGGAAATATTTTCCATTTCTTTGAAAAATCATATTTTATTGGACTGACTGCAGTATAACATCATGGCTAGCTATCAAAATTAAGGCCCATGTGAACATGTAAACAAATATGTTTACATCATTGTCATCTTTGTGAGTTTTTTTTTTTTTTTTTCAAATATTGAATATTTGAAAACTATTTTTCAAAAAATAGTTTGAAATATTTTAATTAAGTTTAGGACAATAAAAATGTGTTATCTGAGCCTGCACCCTCTTCATTTCCATCTTGGTATGTTCTGCATGATGTGCAGTTACTCAGCTACAATGGAGAAGGAATGGAAATCCCAACCCACAATGGCTGTGGCATGTGACTAACATAACCAATCCATCCAAACCCAACCATCTATCCAGACATAACTGTATTAGGAAGTAGTAGACATTTCACCACCAATATGCATTGAGTTAAACGCAGTGTTACCCACTTACACTACAAATGTCCGGAGAGAGACAAAACTACCATATGATTTAGCTGGGAGGGTGCCTCCTCTGAGGATTTCAAGTGAGCTTGAGTATTTAGATGATAATTTCATCCATGGCATAGTGTGTCTAAGAATAAGCTTCTGAAGAAGTTTTTAGAGGGAAAACTGCAGCATGACTGATCTTACATAACTAAGAAGGTTAATGCTTTCCACTGTGTTTTCCTATTTGTTGTCCTATCAGTGCTGAAATTCTGCCTGAGTGGTACTATAGTTCCTCAGCTTTGTTTCTGACCTCATCCATTCTCATTTTTTACCCCTCCTGTTACAAACCAACCAGAGGTGTATTTTTTTAAGCAAAGAATACAGTTTTCCTGATTGTTCATACTCTAAAATTTATCTATGTGTTTCTATTAATAGCACTTGTTATTGACAGCAGATCGAAGGAATGATGGCTGAAAAACTATTTGACCTCCTACCTCACCTCCAAAGCAAGCAATCAAACAAACAATAACAACAACACAAACATATGCATAAAAAAGTTCATAACTTCTGTCTGCAAACACTTTATCATGTGTTGAGATATAGATTTAAAGTTTATTTTCTTCTGGTAGTTTCTTAGTATTATGTTTACTAGTTCCATATTTGATTTGGCACACTGTTTTTTACAGAGGATGCATGAGATAAGTCGAGATTTCAGATACTTCCTTTTCTTTTTGTTCATACTGCATAAAGCTTTGTGATTTCAGAGTCATACCTCATAATGACTAATTAGAAGCATATGTGTTAACACAAGGTTTCACAGATGTTACATTTCATATTTCAAGTGCTGATTTTCACTGAACACACTCTTGCAAAAATCAAAACTAAAGATTCTTAAGTAATAAAAGTATTGAATTGCCACTTGTGAACTCTTTATTTTCAAGGTTTACACTGGTGTTTTTGCACAGGGAAGCTAGGGATGCATTAAGTATGCATGATTGTATGCATCTCATTTGGAAAAAAAGGCAAAATTTACCATGTTTTATAGAATATTTAATAGTCAAGTTCTCCCTTAGTCACTTAACTATTTAACTAGGTATTTAGCAGTTCCTTCCTCCCTCCCCTCCCCCTGCCCCAAATAATAATCTGGGAAAATTTATATTTTTTTTGGAAAATAGGTAATTTATAAGGTCCCCAGGTACTCTCTTCAGAAGACATATCAGCTTTTATGTCAATGTGCTAAATAGATTTTTTTTTTTTTAAAACACAGTCAGTGAAATATTTTTAAAAGTTCACAGCCATCAGAGACATTCAGTAATGCTAATGTATTCCTCTTCTTTTGTACTCATCTGTAGACAGCTTTACTTTAAACCTGTTGATTTATTCATTGTTAAAATAGTGCTGGGAAAAAAATGCACTTAAACATTCTTTCAGCTTTTGTTAATTAGCCATCTTTCTGCTAAGATTTCCAGAGCTGGTGGAGACCGGTGTGATTTCTCCACAAACCTTTCTCACTTTTCTACTCTTCTTTCTTGTACTCCCCCACAATTCCCAGAAAAGGACATTGTGACTGTGTATACTTTTAGTTTAAAAAGAATTCCAAGTTGTGCAGACATACATTATGAAAACACTTTGAATATAGAATGAGCACTGGAGCTATAGGTATTCCATGTACTACTTCCTGAGCAGAATAATAATAAAAGAATAAAAAGTATAATAATAAAAATCAGTAATTCTCGTTAGTGGGATGTGTGATACTTTCATAAATAGCCTAAATTCTATTTTGAGGAATACCATAGGAACTTAAATCAATGTAAATTTAAATAAGAAGAGATTCCTTGAGGGGAAAAAAAAAAAAAAAAAAAAGAGAGAGAGAGTGGTAATTATTAAATAACTTTAGGCAAAGTATACATATTAATATAATTCTGTATTTTATTTTATTTTTTTTCAAAACCAAAACAGTCTTTATTGGATGTTAATGATATGCCAAGCATTGAAGCCAGAATGCTAGCACTTTTCTATGTTTGCAAGCATCATAACAAAAACCTAAGTGAAACCCTCATGTGAAACCTCAAGAGTAAAAAGGAGCAATAAATTGCCATTCTAAAAATTAACTTGTTTTAACAATACATTAACAGATAGCACAGCCCAAATGTCTGCTATCTGTCCTTTTTCACAAGCTAGATAATTATTATCTTGACAGTCAGTCTTGTTCAGATGCCATTACCCCATTTTGTACTTGCCTCCCTGTAAAATGCTAAGCTGCAGCAGTTTACAGTGCTTTGAGAAGAGAAACAGATTAGATACTAAAAGACATATAACTCGTAAAATTATGATAAGCATAGAATCATAGAATATTGAGGTTGGAAAAGACCTTCAAGATCATCTGGTCATCACCCTACTAAAAACATCACCCACTAAACCATGCCCCTAAGAGCCAGGTCCAACCTTCCCTTGAACACAGAAAGGGACAAAGACGCCACCACTTCCTTGGGCATCCCAATACAATGCCTGACTACTTTTTCTGAGAAGAAATGTCTCCTAATTTCCAATCTAAACCTCCCCTGGTGCAACTTCAGGCCATTCCCTCTTGTCCTATCATTAATCTGCAAGAAGAGGCCGACCCCATGCTCCTCACACCTTCCTTTCAGGTAGTTGTAGAGAGCAAGAAGGTCTCCCCTGAGCCTTCTCTTCTCCAGACTAAACAACCCCAGTTCCCTCAGCTGCTCCTCATAGGAATTATGTGCCAGACCTCTCACCAGCTTCCTAGCCCTTCTCTGGACATGATCCAGGGCCTCAAAGTCCTTCTTGTAGTGAGGGGCCCAAAACTGAACACAGTACTCAAGGTGCAGCCTCACCAGAGCTGAGGACAGGGGGACGATCACCTCCCTGGTCCTGCTGGCTACCCTATTCCTGATACAAGCCAGGATGCCATTGACCTTCTTAGCCACCTGGGCACACTGCCGGCTCATGTTCAGGCAAGCATCAATCAGCACACCCACATCCTTTTCCTCTGCACAGCTTTCCAGCTGCTCTCCCACAAGCCTGAAGCGCTGCATGGGGTTGTTGTGGCCAAAGTGCAGGACCCAGCACTTAGCCATGTTAAACCTCATCCCATTGGTCTCTGAGCATCGACCCATCCTGTCCAGGTCCCTCTGCAAGGTCACCCTACCCTCCAGCAGATCGACACTTCCCCCCAACTTGGTGTCATCTGCAAACTTACTGAAGATGCACTCAATTCCCTCATCCAAATCATCAATAAAGATATTAAAGAGAATGGGCCCCAACACCAACCTCTGGGGAACACCACTGATGACCGGTTGCCAGCTGGATTTCACTCTATTCACCACCACTCTCTGGGCCTGGCCGTCCAGCCATTTATGTATTTATTTATTTATTTATTTATGGTCCAGCAAAGAGGCTTTGCTGAAGTCTAGGTAGACTGCATCAACAGACTTTCCCTCATCCACCAAGTGGTCACCCGATCATAGAAGGAGAAAGAGTTTGGTCAGGCAGGACTCGCCTTTCAGGAACCCATTCTGACTGAGCCTGGTTGCTCGTTTGTCCCACAAACATCATGTGATTACATTCAAGATGACCTGTTCCATCAGCTTTCCTGGCACCAAGGTCAGGCTGATAGGCCTGTAGTATCTGGGTCGTCCTTACGACTTTGACAGAAGTAAGAACATCAAAAATAAACTGAAAAATGCACGCAACTAATTTGATCCATACTACTTGTAAAATCAATTTAAAAATTGCTAAACATTAGAATTTTTCATTATAATCAAAATAATGTTTCACCAAAAAAAATCATTGTTTCAAACCTGTAAGGGAACAGATGTGCATAATAATTTCCATTGACATTTTCATTACAGCCAAACTACATTTATTTATAAAAACATAGAACTGCAGTCCAGTAATTTGAAACTTGTTGTCAGACAATGGCCAAGAAAATCATGTCAGCTCAATGAGGATGTTATTTTTCCTATGAGATTATTATTACAGTGCTTACACATTTGGAACTGAAATCCTAATCAAAAAAGGATTAGTGAAGTTTCAAGTGTTGAGGGCATTAATAACTACAAAACTTAGCATTTCAAAGGAAAGCAATTTTAATTCTTTTCATAACTCAATTCTGCATTTAAATTGCTAACAATAGTAATAATAGTAATAACAAAAAACTTTCAGCTCTTCAGAGACATTGGGAAATTCCCCTGATGGAAATAAATGACTTATTCTGGGGAGTAAGGGATATATATATATATATTATTTGTTGATATTTTACTCTTCATCACATTGTTTTATTATCACTAGCTTACATTAATCCTACTCCCTGTAGGTGATCTCCATGTAGAAATGTAGGGCAGTCTGTATGCCTGAAACTGAGTAAATCATACATGAAGGGACTCATGTTGTGGGGATTATTAATCGAGTCACCAAGGATCTCAGATAAAGGAAATCTGCAATAAATTATTGGTAGTAATTTGAACAAGGAGTTTTACTTCATCTTTTGTTGTTGTTGTTATTCCAGCACATTCAGAAAGTATATATACCCGTAATGCTTGTGCTCATAATATATTCATAAATCATGAAACATTATTATGTTCTAACATAACAAATGAAATACTAAAAAAAAAAAAAAGAAAAAGTATCTAAATATTTCTCAGTCCTGGATTTGTATTTGAAATTTATGAATTGTGGACATTTCAGTGAGTTCAGAAACTGATCCTTGGATGCTGTACCTTTATCATATCACTCTTAGAATTTGTGATTAAAATGTGAAATAAATATATAATTTCATAGCTTTGATATTTACTCTTTGTGCCCTTTAAAAGGGCTAAAATAATAAGAGAAATTGTTCTCCTCTATTATTCTCAAAGGGTACATAGAATACAACCTGAATCACCATTCAGCTTTCAGAGCTACTAAGATATTAATAAAAGACTTGAGATTATCTCTTAGCTATATGAACAAGAGCCATATATTCATACTAAAATCTTTTTTCTGCAACTGGTCTAGATAGAACAAATTCAATGGAATTGGTACAAGACTGATATAAGATAAAAAATCTTTCTGTTCTTACTCTGGAAGCAGCAGATGCAGTTGGAGAAATAAATGTGCCTCTTTACTACTTAAGTTCCTTACTTATGCTTACTCAGTGAATCATCCCCTTTCTAAATTCTTTTAAACTTCTATATGAATTTTAAAGATATTTGGCATAAATAATTCCATGAAGAGTCAGTGTTGACTATGAACGTGTACCATTAAGCATGAAGTACATTTAGGTTTCTGATATAATATAAATGAAACAGACAAAGCCCATCCTCCCAAAAGTATTCAAAATGGAAGAAATACTAATTTTTTTTAATTAATTTTTTTAATTATTTTTTTTCCAGATAACATAGGAAATTCTTCATTCTTCAATTCTTCAAGACATCATGTAGACATTTTTAGAGCAAAGACTATTTTAAGAAAAAACAAGCAGCAAATAACAACAGCCTTGAAGAAGAAATCCTTCTCTCAGAAATATAAATAGGAAAAAGGGTGGCTTTTTTGTTTTGTTTTTGTTTTGTTTTGTTTTTCCTGAACTGTAATTTCAGACAATTGAATCAAAAGCAGAAAATGTGCCAAGGAATACTACGAAAAGATCTCAAAAGATGTAGTCGTATTGCAGTGTAACACCTTTTTTTTTTTTCTTTTTTTTCTCCTTTTCCTTTTCCCATTCCCTCTTCCTCTTCCCTGTTCTTTTTAGGGACCTACTAAATAGTCATTCAGAGCTTCATTTGGCCATGCGCAAAACTCTATTGTAATTTGAGTTTCTCTAGGACATCTTGCCAGGCTTTTGTCTGCCTGTGCAAAAGGGCACACACTTCTTATATGGCCAGATTTAAAGCTGTTAGCTGTGTATAAATGTCTTGAGTAAGCCAGTCAGCTTGGAAGGTACCAGACACTGATGCAGTGGATAACTGAATGCAGTCCAAAGGGTCTACTTCAGGGTGAGCTGATTCACTCACGGGGGTCTGCTGACCATCTTGATGTTCATTACTGTTGACTCCAGTATATGTTTAGACTGCTAGGTGACCACTTGAGGTACTTTTATGTAACTCAGGTACAGGTACATAACTCTTTAACTAAAACAAGTCATTCAGCCTGGGATTCAGCCTTCCTGATTTTGGGAACTTGATTTGATCGCCTAAACCATGCCATTCAAGCTCTTCAGAAGGGACAGGTAACTAAGGAGGGGTGGTGGCATGGTTCTCTATATTAGAGAGTGTTTTGATGTTGTTGAGCTCAGGGTTGGGAATGATAATGTAGAGTCTCTGTGGTTAAGGATCAGGGGGTTGGCCAACAAGGCAGATGTGGGGAAGGAATTCGCAGGTGGCTTCACGCTGTTTCACACGTCCCTGAATTAGAGATAATGAGGAAACAAGCGGTAGAAACAAAAACTTGAGCAAGGTCGAGATAAAGTAAATTGGCTACAGTGTTAAAGATAAGCTTTGGGCAGTCGCCAGTTGCAGGCTGGCTCGAGGCACGTGTCTGAGGGTCTCTAACCAATTGTATGACAGATTCAGGAGCGTGGACAGCGCGTGGGGCTACGGGGAAAGTATATGTAGTAGTGAAAAAGAGCAATAAACGTCTCCTGTTGAAGAGCCATCAGGAGTCCGTGTCTTGCATCCCTTCAGGCAGACATCCTGGTGAGGGTCTGTTATAGACCACCAAACCAGGATGAAGAGACAGATGAGGCATTCTATAAGCAGCTGGCGGACGTCACTCAATAGCCAGCGGTTGTTCACGTGGGGGACTTTAACTTCCCAGACATATGCTGGAAATACAATACAGCCCTGAGGAAGCATCTAGAAGATTCCTGGGATGTATGGAAGATAGCTTCCTGATTCAGCTGGTTAGAGAGCCTACCCGAGGGGGTGCCCCGCTAGACCTGCTGTTCATGAACAGAGAAGGACTGGTGGGAGAAGTGGTGGTAGGGACTGATATTGGGCAGTGACCATGAAATGGTAGAGTCTTCTATTCCTGGTGAAGTCAGGAGGGGGACAGTAAAGCTGCTACCTTGGACTTCTGGAGGACAGACTTTGAAGGATCCACCCAAGGGTGCTGAGGGAGTTGGCGGATGTGATTGCTGGGCTGCTTTCCATCATTTATCAGTGGTCATGTTCATCCAGGGAGGTCCCAGATGACTGGAGACTTGCTAATATGATGCCCATCTATGAGAAGAGTCATAAGGATGACCTGGGGAACTACAGGCCTGTAGTTCCAAGTGTTTGTGGAGTTGAACTATTGAACTGTAGCAACGTGCAGCATGTTGCTGCGGGCAACCTCCCCACAAAGTAATTGCTTTAGATAGTGATCTGGGAGCAGCTTCCTAAATCCCTATCCAAGCACTGTCCTGCTGTGGCTTTGCCTTGTCCCGTTCAGCTGAATTGACCATTACCTATCCTGGGTCAGTCTGCTTTGACTTGTTCATCTGCATGTAGTCTGGTGAAGCTGAAGATCCAGGGCATGTTTTTTTCTGTGTGTTTGTAGGTAAATGGCAGTGTCGATAGCAGACATCGTGTCTTGTGAGTGGGTATCTTGCTTTGGTCTGTCTTCTTCTATAAATATACACGATTTGAAAAAGCAGAAAAAAAAAAAAAAAAAAAAAAAAACACCTCAACAACTTCTAACTGAGAACCCACAAACTGAGGCAAACCACTAAATACAACAGAAGGATCCAGTGACTGGGCTGATTCCGGGAGTAAAATTTATGCATAAGCCATCAGGGCTGTAAATTCCCTGGGAGCACAGCGCAGCTGTGGAGGGGCCTGGCTCTGCACGTGGAGGATCAATCATCCGGTGCAGTATTTTTAGGCTTGACCATGGCCACCATGGCTGTACAGCAGCATCCAACCCACGTGTTTTTATGGCATGCTTATGTGAACACGTTTGCCCCAGACAATAAATACCAGCAAGAGCTTCATTTTGGCTGCTGATTGAGATCATTACAAACATTACAATGACCCCTTCTCTGCAATGTGTTTTTGAAAAGCAATTTCTTGTTTGTTTGTCCAGCATCCATGCTCTTCCCTCGTGCATTTTTTTCTTCCATGATTATTTCCTTACATGCTCTAGATAACTCATTGAGCCTAGACCTTTCCTCTTCTTCCTCTGCCTCTTCTCAGGAACATTTGTGCTATAATACTTTTTCTTCTTCCCCTTTGCAACTAATCCAGGCTGTCTCTTTTTAATTCGAGTTGCCAAGAAGCCAGTGAGGGATAAATGTGGTCCAGGTGCCAAGGGGAAGAAGCGGGGCATTTTCAAGATAGCATCATCAGCGTGCCCTTTAAGTTGATTGTCATTCCTCCAAGTGCTCACAGAACCCCCCAAAACTGTTTTTGTCACTTTCCCAGCTCATGGCTAGCAGTGAAGGAACCACACTGTGCTGTTAAGTAGAGGTGTCGTGCAGTTGTAGTTGCCTACAGCCACGCCACCCTGACTACACCTGATCCTGTCAGATTCTCGAAGTTAAGCGGGGCTGGGCTCCGGCTAGTACTTGGAGGGGTGGCCTCCTGGGAATACAGGGTGCTGTAGGGCAGACTTTTGTTTTGGCAGCCATCTTGGTCATATCTCTATGACCATGAAGCAGTTGAGTTGAAAATTTTTGGTGACAGGAAGAAAACTGCCACCAAAACCTCAATCCTGGATACGGGGAGAGCAGACTTCAAGCTGCTCAGGGAACTGGTTAACGGTCCCCTGGGAAACTGCTTTTGAAGGCGTCGGCATTCGCGGGTCAATCTTTAAGCACTGCCTCCTAAAAGCACAGGGTAAGACAATTCCAAAATATCGCAAGTCAAGCAGGCGGCGCAGAAGGCTGGCTTGGCTGACCAAGGATCTTCTTCTGGAGCTTCATGGAGCAAGCCCATGGTACAATCTTTGCTGGGTTAAAAACTGGCTGTATGGCTGGGCCCAGAGAGTGGTGGTGAATAGAGTGAAATCCAGCTGGCGACCGGTCATCAGTGGTGTTCCCCAGGGGTTGGTGTTGGGGCCCATTCTCTTTAATATCTTTATTGATGATTTGGATGAGGGAATTGAGTGCATCTTCAGTAAGTTTGCAGATGACACCAAGTTGGGGGGAAGTGTCGATCTGCTGGAGGGTAGGGTGACCTTGCAGAGGGACCTGGACAGGATGGGTCGATGCTCAGAGACCAATGGGATGAGGTTCAACATGGCTAAGTGCTGGGTCCTGCACTTTGGCCACAACAACCCCATGCAGCGCTTCAGGCTTGTGGGAGAGCAGCTGGAAAGCTGTGCAGAGGAAAAGGATGTGGGTGTGCTGATTGATGCTTGCCTGAACATGAGCCGGCAGTGTGCCCAGGTGGCTAAGAAGGTCAATGGCATCCTGGCTTGTATCAGGAATAGGGTAGCCAGCAGGACCAGGGAGGTGATCGTCCCCCTGTCCTCAGCTCTGGTGAGGCTGCACCTTGAGTACTGTGTTCAGTTTTGGGCCCCTCACTACAAGAAGGACTTTGAGGCCCTGGATCATGTCCAGAGAAGGGCTAGGAAGCTGGTGAGAGGTCTGGCACATAATTCCTATGAGGAGCAGCTGAGGGAACTGGGGTTGTTTAGTCTGGAGAAGAGAAGGCTCAGGGGAGACCTTCTTGCTCTCTACAACTACCTGAAAGGAAGGTGTGAGGAGCATGGGGTCGGCCTCTTCTTGCAGATTAATGATAGGACAAGAGGGAATGGCCTGAAGTTGCACCAGGGGAGGTTTAGATTGGAAATTAGGAGACATTTCTTCTCAGAAAAAGTAGTCAGGCATTGTATTGGGATGCCCAGGGAAGTGGTGGCGTCTTTGTCCCTTTCTGTGTTCAAGGGAAGGTTGGACCTGGCTCTTAGGGGCATGGTTTAGTGGGTGATGTTTTTAGTAGGGTGATGACCAGATGATCTTGAAGGTCTTTTCCAACCTTAATGATTTTATGATTCATTGCCATTTAAGATGTACTAGATAATGTCTCTTCAACTCCATCTACTCACCCAGAAGACACAGTCTCTCACAAGTCCTTTGTCATATTTGCCAGCTTCCTGCAGATGTCTTTTATGTCCTACAGCATCTTAAATGGCATTATATGTCTACGTTAGCAACAGGATAAACCCTTAGATGATGCTTAGAAATATCTACATTTGACATTGTGTCTACATTTGTCATTTTGGGCTGTGTTTACAGCTAATGAAGAGAAATGGGCACAATTTATTTTACCTATTTAAATAATCTATGGTAGGATGAGATGAGCAGCAACTGTATGTGCATCTTTTTTTTACATTTTCTATAAAGAGAATCTAAGAGGATTAACTTAGATATAGTGTTCAATACTATGTTTTGTTGATTTATTTCTTCTACTTTTGGTTAGATGAGTTCTGTTCAATATGATGGCTACATTCAAATGTATGAAACAGGGTTGGGTTTTTTTGGTAAATGTAACTATGACTGCAAAAAATAAGAAATTCCATAAAATTTATTCATTACTGCCAAGATATGTTTATTCCTCTATTTAAAGGTCATTTTTAAAATCCTGTTTTAATTTTTAAATATTCTACTACATCCTTTCCTTAACCAGCAAAATCTTCAATATGTGTATATATATAAAAATTGTGTGTGTGTGTGTGCGTGTGTGTGTGTGTATTCAGTTCTGATTCACTAGAACTGAAATCTATACCTGTTTCCTGGTACAAAATCAACAACTTACATATTATTTTCTTCTTATTAAATAGATGCTAACTAACAGTTCTGTGAAATTCAATATATTTTAATAATAGTCTACATATTTAGCCCACTCTTTTCTGTCAGTCATATATATATTTTTAAAAACTTTAAATTCTCAGAAGTAAAAATAATACAAGTTTAATGCAATTTTAATCTTTACATATTTGATTTTACTTCAAAGTAATTCCTATAAAGCATCTCTATAAAAACTGTGAACTATGTCAACTGTTTAACTATGTTTGTGTGAAAAACAATAGGTTATTACTCATAAACAAATTTTATTGATTTTGACTGGGAACACAGGTGTAATTTAGGAATATGCCTGCAAGGTAGAAAGGTTTCCACATGAAAGGGGAAAAGAATGTGATCCATGAAAGTTCTGCCAATGCACATGCAAGATTTAAGTGCCAAATTGTCCTAATTTCCCCCAAAGTATTCCAAACTACTTATTTTCTAATGCTATCTAGCAAGCAGGGAACTAGACTATTTAAGTTCTTCTCTGTTGACCTTGAAAATCCCCTCAGAATGTAACAACAAGCATGCATTCATGCTCAGAGGTACCTGGTTTGGCTACAGGACTGCCTATCACCTAGCTTTTCTACAGTGCAAGAATAACTCCTAAAAAGTGGTTAGTGTATTAAAAAAGGCTGAAAACACAGTTTGGTGCCAATACTTTTTATAGAAGTTAACTGTTGTGAGTGATTATCTAGGGGAAATACAAGCTCTTTTCATGTCAAGGGAGAGCATAGTATTTCTTCATTTTAAAGGGTGTTTCTCAACTACATTGCAATAGACAGTTCACCATCTCTTCATATCTTCTTTACATAAGGACTTATGCAGGGTCGCAGTGAACGGCAAGTGTAATGGTGGTTTCTGTTGTGATAAAACCACTTTTTTTGGAGGTGGGGGATAGGGGAAAAAAGACTTAGGATCTTGATATCATTTGCCAGTTTCTCTTTTACAGATTGCAAAAGATAATATGCTAATGATATTATATATGCTAGAAGGTCATATCTAGTGGCCTTCTATGGTGGAGTGACTACGTCAGTGGACAAGAGAAGAGCAAACAATGTCATCTACCTGGACTTCTATAAGGCCTTTGGCACAGTCCCACACAACATCCTTATATCTACATTGGAGATATATAGGTTTAATGGATGGACTGACTGTTCAGTGGATAAGGAATTGGCTGGATGGCTGCCTCCAGACAATTGCAGTCAATGGCTCAATATCCTGGTGGAGATCAGTGACAAGTGGTCTCCATCAGGAGTCTGTCTTGTGACTGGTACTGTTTAAGATCTTTATCAATGACATAGACAGTAGGATTGAGTGTACTCTCAGCAAGTATGCAGATAACAACAAGCTGAGTGGTGCAGCTGATACAATAGAAAGAAGGGTCCTGAGGGACCTTGACAGGCTTGAGAAGTGGGCCTGCATGAACTTCAGCAAGACCAAGTACCAAATTCTGCACATGGACTGGGGCGATCTCAAACATCAGTACAGACTAGGGGATGAATTGATAGAGATCAGATCTATGGAGAAGGACTTTGGGAGACTGGCAGATGAAAAATTGGACACGACCTGGCTGTACATACTTGCAGTTGACAAAGCCAACCATATCCTGGGCTGCACCAAAATAAGCATGGCAAGCAGGTTGAGAGAGGTGATTCATCCCCTCTACCTCGCCCGTGTGAGACCACACCTGGAGTACTGCATTCATCTCTAGAGCCCCCTGATTCAGACATACACCTTTTAGAAAGATGTGGACCTGTTAGAAAGACATGGACTTGTTAGAGCAGGTCCAAACGAGGACCATGAGGATGATCAGAGGGCTGGAGCCCTCTGAAGAAAGGCTGAGAGAGCTGGGGTTCAGCCTGCAGAATAGAAGGCTCTGGGGAGACCTTATAGTGACTTTCCAATACTTAAAGGGGGGCTACAGAAAAGCTGGGGAGGGACCCTTTATCAGGGTGTATGGTGATAGGACAAGAAATAATGTTTTTAAACTAAAAGAGGGTAGGTTTAGATTAGATATAAGGAGGAAATTCTTTACTCAGAGGGTGGTGAGACACTGCAACAGGTTACCCAGAGAAGTTATGGATGCACCATCCCTGGAAGTGTTCAAGACCAGGTTGGATGGGGCTTCGAGCAATCTGGTCTACTGGGAGGTGTTCCTGCCTATGGCAGGGGTGTTGATCTAGATGACTTTTTGGGATCCCTTTCAACACAAACCATTCCATGATTCTGTGATCTTTCAGGGAAATGAGGTTATACTCCCTCTATGATGTGAATCAGGCTTCCTTTTCTTCTGCTGTTTTTATGATCCATGAATTCAGTTCTGGTCACACCATGTCCAGCAACAAAAAGACAAAAAATATGGTTTGGGTCAAGGAAAACTAAACTCCAAAGTTATGTCCTCTGAGCAATTGGTCAAGATAGCAAATAATCTTGTAAAACTTTGACATGTAACAAGAATTTGTCAGGGAACTGTTACTACTCTCTTTTGCTTACTTTTGCCCCTCTTGGCACTTACTCTGTGAAAGAGATTAAAAGATAAGGTCTACATAATATTCGTAGATTCATGTTTCCTATATTTTTCTTATGGAGCTAAGTAAGCCTAAATTTTATATGGTGGAATTTTAGTTCATTGTTTTCACAATACTCAGTGGAGATCTCCTCTGTAGAAGACTTAGGCTTTTATTGAAGAAGACTAATTTATCCCATGCGATGCGTTAAGCAAGTGCCACCCCATTGTGGGGTCCCTCCCACAGGATACACGCTGCAGCATTGGATATCTGCTCCAACATGGCCTTCCATGGGCTGCAGTGGTTCCCGTGCTTCACCACTAGCTGCTAGCAAGGGGATTGGAGACTAAGGAAAATAAAACACTACGGAGTTATTAAAATGTTAACTCATAGATAAAGAGTTACATGGTAAAGAGATAGAGTATTTCCGGGTGCTTATAAGTAATTAGGAACTCATTCTTAGAAGAAACAAGAATGTCCATAGATTTTATGAGAAACATGGCTTTGAACACCAAATTAGTTTTGAGGGGGTCTTACATCCCATGCACTTTGTTGAGAGTTTTTTTTTTTAGCTTCACTGTTACTTTACAGTAAGTTTATACATTCTTATACATTCTTTAGATATTTTTTCCTATGCACTGCATGTAATCATGTGCGTACTTTCAACAATGAACAAGACCAGGATAAACAAAGGGTTTTTTTGTTTGTTTGTTTGTTTGTTTTTCCTTTTCCAATAGGACTAGAGAGAGATGATTCCATTTATATTTAATTATTTATGTACCTATTTAAAGATATTCACATAAATAATGAAAATATCTCATTTTAAAATTCTGCATAAAAAAGTGTCAAAACACTAGTGTTTATGTAGTTTGCAGTGTAAAAATCATAAAGTATTTTCATCAATGTGATGTTAATCCAGGTAAAACAAAAACACTAAATAATTTGTGTCATGCATGTTCTTTTGTGTGTGTGTGTGTGTATGAAAACTGTGTTAATGTTTTTGAGTAATAATTTCTTTAGCTATCACTTTAAAGAAATTAGATTTTCTATGGTTGCTAATGACACATTGTTGTGCAGCATTTTTTATAAAATGTCAGCATTCAGCCTACACATAAATAGAAACAGATTTAACAGCAAGAAAAGCACTCTACAACTTGCTGTAACATGATGTCTTAATAGAAAATGATTTTATGGAATTTTTATTTGTAGCCAAAGAAGTAAACCTTTGAGGGATTTTGTTTGTTTGTTTGCAGTATAAAAATAGTTTCAAGCAACTGTTTCTGATAGAGATCTATTTGTTTTCTTAGAACTATTTGATTTAACAGGCTGGTAAATTCGGAATACAGAAAAAAAAAAATACTGAAAATTGATACTCTCCCATTCATTTATCCCATTGTTGCAGCAAGAAGTATTCATGCTTTCATGAATGAGTGTTTTAAAATGTTTACTTATAATGAACTGACTGACTTTCAGTACAAATTTCAAGTTCCTGAAATGCAAAGTGAAAATTTGGAATATTAAATCACATTGATCTTTACAAATAATGTTCAGGTGAAATGGTGTGGGATTAAAATACTAATTTTCATAAATTTCCATAATTTTATCAGTGGTGCTAGTTTGCAATAGTTTGGTTAATCACAGAAGTCTTAAATCTAATGGTGACTGTCCAAGTGAAGCTAATGTTCAATTCTGAGGTAGCAATTTATTCTAACAATAAATCTTATCTTTCACTTACTTATATATTATTTACCCTGCTAGAAGGTTTTTAGACACTTACTAAAAATTGATAAAGGACAGGAAAGACGTAACCAGAGAAAATCTATGATCCAAGTCAAAATACTACTGTGTATACCATCAGATCTTTTACACTAGGGACTATCCTTCCCATGCATGTGCCAATCTAAACAACTTTATTTCCAAAGTGACATCAATACTTTTCTTCCTCCCTGAGAAAGTTTGTCAACACAGAGAATATGTGCTAATAGATCAGCATTCTGGAGAGGATATCATACAATATTCTCACTGCTTTTTAACCTATAGCATAGCATCAGGCGTAGGTGGCCAGGTTATGGCAGCAGGGTCACTGCAGTATTAGCTTCTGTGAGAAGAGGCCAGGGGCTGTGCCATTGTGGACACACATGTCTCCAGCTAGCTCCAGCAGATTGTAATGGGTTTATGTGGCAAGGTTTTGGTAGTGGGGGTGCCATAGGCTTGGCTTCTGTGAGAAGAATCTAGAAGCTGCCCCATGTTAGATAAGGGCCCTGCCACTGGCCAAAGCCAGGGCAATAAGTGACATTGTTTGCGCATCTTTGCGAGCACATTTAAAACAGGAAAAAAAAAAAAAAAAAAAAAAACTGCTGGGAAACAGCAGCTGGGAGAGAGAGAGTGAGAAACAGCCTTGCAGGTGCCAAGGTCAGTGAAGAAGGAGGGGGAGAGGTGCTCCAGGCGCCGGAGCAGAAGTCCCCTGCAGCCTGTGGTGAGGACCATGGTGAAGCAGGTTGTCCCCCTGCCGCCCATAGTGTACCATGGTGGAGCAGGGTTCCACACTGCAGCCCGTGGAGGAGACCACGGTGGAGCAGGTAGACCTGCACTGATGGAGGCTGCGGCCTGTGGAGGACCCCCACCAGAGCAGACTCCAGACTGGACCTGTAGCCTGTGGAGAGGAGCCCATGAAGGAGCAGGTGCCCTGGCAGGAGCTGCTGCCCGTGGGGGACCCAGGTTGGAGCAGTTTGCTCCTGAGGGATGGACCCCGTGGTACGGATCCTTATCTGGAGCAGTTCGTGAAGAGCTGCTGCCTGTGGGAAGCCTACGCAGGATCAGTTTGGGAAGGACTGCATCCTGTGGGAGGGACCCCATGCTGAAACAGGGGAAGAGAGTGACCGAGAAGGAGCGGCGGAGACGAAGTACTATAGACTGACCATAACCCCCATTCCCCCTGCGCCGCTCGGGGGGAGGAGGTGGAAGAGGGTGGATGGGGGGAAGGTGGTTTTGGCTTCTTTCCTTTGTTTCTCACTTCTCTAGTTTGTTAGTAATAGGCAATAAATCTTACTGTCGCCCTACTCTGAGTCTGTTTTGCCCATCCCAGTAATTGTTGAGTGATCTCCCCATCCGTATCTCAATCCTTGAGCCCTTTTCATCGTATTTTCTCCCCCTTCCTCTTTGAGGAGGGGGAGTGAGAGAGTGGCTGAGGTGGAGCTTGGCTGCCCACCCAAATAAAACCACCACACAGATTCATTGGAGGACACAGCTGAGCCTATCAGCCACTCTGGTGGCTCCTGTGGGAAACCATGCTTAAGAAAGGGGAAAACACTGCACAGCAGTACGAGAGGAGCAAGGAAACAAGAAGTGTGAGAAAGAATCCTACAGACACAAAGAAAGAAGGAGAGGAGGAGGTGCCAGAGCAGATATTCTGCTGCAGCCTGTGGAAGAGATGGTGCTGGAGCAAGTATTTTCCTTCAGTTCATGGACACAACCACACCACACCAGTTATCTACTCTGTGGTCCACAGAGGACCTATACTAAATCAAGTGTGTCCTGAAGGACTGTGGGTCCTTTCCAAGGACCCACACTGGAAAGTATGAGGATGAAGAAGAGGAACTGTTACAGATTGACCACAATCTCTCATTCCCCATGCCCCTTCACCCCTAGGAGGTGAGGGGAGAAGGTAGAGGAGTTGGGACTGAAGAAGTCAAGTTGAGCCTTGGGAAAAGGGGGCGTGAGGGGAATGTGTATTAGTTTTTATCATTCTCACCATTTAATTCTCACTTTAATTGGCAATAAGTTAAATTAATTTTCCCCAAGTTGTCTGTTTTGCCCATGATCATAATTTTTAAGTGATCTCCCAGTCTTTATCTCAACTCATGAGTTTTTCCATTGTATTTCCTCCCCTTGTCCTGTTTAGGATGAGGAGTGAGACAGTGGCTGGGTTGGGAGTCTGGAAGCTTGCCAAGGTCAACCCACCACAAGCACTCAGTCTATACAGAACAAGGAAGGCTCTCTTCCATAGATCTATGGCGTGTTTTCTTGTGTCATTTTACTTTCTGTTGTACAGATGAGAGTTTTTTTTTTTTTTAATTTAATTTTATATATATATACATATATACCTAGGATTAAGGCTTCCTTCAGTTCATTTACCTCCTTATATCTTGCTTCTGGCAGCAGGCAGAGATTCTTGATCATTTCATGTTTGTCTCTTCCATAGGATTATACAACTCTATCTGATTTCTATTACTGTTAATTTAAAAATACCAACTTTGGCTAAACCTGTTAGACTAACGAGTTCCTATATGCATTTTCTATTTTGTGCCTGTTAATCATAAGATATGCATTTTCTTTCTTTTACATACACATGGAAATACCACGCTTCATATGCTGAGTTTTGAAATTTTAAATACGTATATCATAGCAATTTTTGAAGTGAGAACACTCAGTTTTAAAACATATCAAACAAACTAATGGAAAGGAAAGAAAAATCAAGCTGAATGGAACATACTTTCAATAGTACAACATATTGTATTTTCTTTGACATTTGGCATATATTGTGCAGTGAGAAATTACTTGTGTGTATGGATGTCTGAATAGGTTTCAAAGTTTCAAATATTCAAATAAAAACAAAGTTCTTTGCAAGTAAAGATTGTCCTTGCTGAGAAGTGTTACAATGTTCATAATAACCTAGATACCTGCAATCCTTCTTGCAGCCTTTATCATCAGAAAAATCTAATACTTTAGAAATACTCGTTTTTGTTGGAGTTTACTAGCCTAAGTTATCTGTTTGTTCTTTGTTTCTCTCTAAAGTGAAGGGAAAAACTCTCCTTTTGCATAAAATAATTTTTCACTGCTTTCTTTACCTTCAGGGTTGCAGCAGCAACTTCAAGGAACAAAAGCCTTTTTCAAGTTTTGACTCAAAACTGGTATCCAAACACTGTGATCCAACTTAAATCCATTGGATAACATCTTAACATCTTCAGAACAGTTGTTGATATTGCAGGTAGACAATCAGATCC
This sequence comes from Cygnus olor, assembly GCF_009769625.2. NCBI lineage: Eukaryota > Metazoa > Chordata > Aves > Anseriformes > Anatidae > Cygnus > Cygnus olor. Next base: position 158,978,187 of record NC_049169.1, on the reverse strand, counting down.
TAAGAACTATATCTGTCAAAAGCTGAAAGCAAATTATGACAGTGTCTCATGAGACAAACTGAATGACTTTCTTACTCTCACCAATCACACTTGTTTTTGGTAAACTGATATGGCTGGATTTCCAACTAAACAATTTTTAGAACCTTTAAAAAAAAAACATCAGACCAGTTCATCTACATCCACATATTGTTGTTGCTGTTCAAACAACAGATTCTTATAAATAACCTCAAAGAAAAAAAAAACAACTTAGCAATATTTTCAATATGAACAGTTTATTAAGCTTATTGGTGGAGCATGAAAACCTTCCTTTTGCATTTACTACAAAAAATAGTTATTTTCATGACTGTAAAAGTAATACTTATTTGCGCTGTATACGAAACTGCTTTCTAAAGCTGAAAATCATCATTATGTATGCACCACACATCATATCAGTTTCAGTAAAACATTTTTTTGTTGTTGTTAGAATTATGCTAATTTTCACTCAGAAAGATGAATTAGAGATAGAAGGATCTTCTGTATGTACTAAGTAACTTTCACTTTAAATGATTTTTTTTTTTTAATATATAAACTGCAACAATCAGTTCAGGAAATAGGCTGCAAACCATGAATTATAAGCAAAACATTCAAAAAAATATACGATTTAAAAGAAAACTGTCCCTTTTTCCACTGTGACATCCATGTATTGAGAACATTTTTCCCAGGGTGTTATTCTCCATCATGAACATTTTGGCAATAATGTCTGTAATATACTATGATATATATTTATACCAGACCATACATTTCCATGGCAGAGACCATTAAAAGAAGTGCAAAATCATTCCTAGCTGTTACTGCACTGGGGGTGCACAGGAGACCTGAATACCTCCTCAAGATTCTGCAGTGATTACAAAATCATAGAATGGCCTGGGTTAGAAGGGATCTCAAGGATCATCTAGTTCCATCCCCCCTGCCATAGGCAGGGTCATCACCCACTAGATCAGGTTGCTCAGGGCCTTGTCCAACCTGGTCTTGAACACCTCCAGGGATGGGGCATCCACAACCTCTCTGGGTAACCTGTTCCAGTGCCTCACCATCCTCTGATTGAAAAATTTCCTCCTAACCTCTAATCTAAATCTCTGCTCATTTAGTTTAAAAACATTCCCCCTTGTCCTGTCATTATCTACCTGAGTACCTTCTCCATCCTTTTTATAAGCCTCCTTTAAATATTGAAAGGCTGCAGTGAGGTCACCCCAGGGCCTTCTTTTCTCCAGGCTGACTAGCCCCATCTCTCTCTCAGCTTTTCTTCATAGGAGAAGTGCTTCAGCCCTCTGATCAGCTTTGTGGCCCTCCTCTATACCTGTTCTAACAGATCAAGGTCTTTCTTGAGCTGGGGACCCCAGACCTGGATGCAGCATTCCAGGTGGTATCTCACAAGGGCAGAGTAGAGGGGCACAATCACCTCCCTCAACTTACTGGCCACTCCTCTGTTGGTGCAGCTCAGGATGCAGTTGGCCTTCTGGGCTGCAACCACACACTGCTGGGTCACGTCAAGCTTTTCATTCACCAGAACCCCCAAGTCCTTCTCTGAAAGGATGCTCTCAATTAATTCTTCTCCTAGTCTGTACTCATGTCCAGGATTGCCCCGGCCCAGGTGCAGCACCTTGCATTTAGACTTGTTGAACCTCATTACGTTCACATGGGCCCACTTCTCCAGCCTTCCCAGGTCCCTTTGGATGGCATCCCTTCCTTCTATCGTATCAACTGCACCACTCAGCTGGGTGTCATCTGCAAACTTGCTGAGGGGTGCAGTCCATCCCCCTGTCTATGTCATTGATGAAGATATTAAACAGTACTGGTCCAAGGACAGGCCCCTGTGATACACCACTTGTCACCGGCCTCCACTTGGACATGGATCGTAGTGACTGCTGGCCTGTGTGGAGGAACACACCCTAACACAGAGCCCAGGGGGAACAGGGGAACGCAAGTCACTTGACTGGTGAAAAGGGAGCGTCTTCCTGACCTGGCTTCTCCCAGGGCTATTAAGGAGAACACAGATGGTTGTAACTGACATGAGACAGCCTGGAAGGAGTTCACCTAACAAGCCCTCCCTGACTGCCTTGCAGACTGAAGAAGTTATTTCCTACAGGGCTATAGAACTCATTACATGATGCAGGAGAGGGAACAGTTTTGGACTGTGCTTGAGATGTTTTGGAATGTTTTTAAGCAGATTGCAGGAATGTGAGTAACTTATGAGATATATTTAGCGGATGGACAAAAGATATTGAAAGGGAATGGTCAAAGTGAATTAGGAAGGAATAAATGTTGGAAAATAGAGGACAAGAGACTAAATTAGCCTGTAGAGTTCTAATGGTTTGCTGGTCATTATGCTTGTTTTATTGTTCACTGCAGTCTTTCATGTATTCTTATCAGATCCTACTTTTACCTATTTTCTGTGTGGATGCATGTTCTATTCTGAATATGTGTGAACACAGGTTAATTTCAAGCTACAATAGCTAGCAAATAGTCTAAGAGGTCTAAGCAAGTGGCGTGGGAGTGTGGACTTCTAGGCTTATAGGTCCAATCACCGGCACCTGGGTAGACCAGAAGGTGCTGAGGCAAGCAGCTATATAGGTGGATTTTTTAAGACCAGCTACTGTGGGGTGTGTGTGTGTGTGTACACACATATACACTAGCAGACCAAAATTTGAGTCACCTGATTAGGTGAAGAGAAAAATAAAAATAAAATGCAAGAAGTCCATTCTGTTCACAGAATGTTTAAGGTTGGAAGGAATCTCTGGAGATCATCTGGTCCTACCCACCCCTGCTCAAGCAGGGACACCTGGAGCAGGTTGCCCAGGACCATGTCCAGATGGCTTTTGAAGATCTCCAAGGAGGGAGACTCCACAACCACTCTGGACAACGTGTGCCAGTGCTCAGTCACCTGCATAGTAAAGAAGTATTTCCTGATGTTTAGATAGAATCTCTTCCATTCTAGTCTGTGCCCAGTGTGTCTTGTACAAATGAAATAAAAATTCACAATTGCAGATATCTACTCAAAAGGTAACAGGGCATGGCACAAGCAGCATAAGAGATACCTGGAGTGTTTTGCAGAAAATTTCTTGACGCACATGACTGATGAATCAGACAAACATTGCTGGAGCTTTAGTCGCAAATGAAGAAGAACTGCTGAAGATGTGAAGGTCAAGGGCAATCTTAACTGCAGTGACCATGAGACTGTGGAACTGAAAATCCTGAGAAAAAAAAAGAAAATAGATAGATTAAAAATAATAATAAATAAATAAATTTAAAAAAAGGATCCAAAACAGAGGCCTGTGATACCTCTAAATTATAAGTGTAGTGGTCTGGATTATATGAATTTGGTTTAAACCCAAATCTAATCGTAGTAAAATATTATAATCAATGACAGTATGTATTTTGTAACACTGTAGCATAGCCAAACATTACACATAAACATTTTGTGCAAATATGTGAGCAATGTAAATACCAAAGTGGTAAAGATTTTTGTAGCTGCTTGCAGAAGAAAGGGTAAAACAAGCCAACAGTGACCCAAATAATGTTTGCAAGATAAAGAATAAAGAATAAGGTAATTGCAAGGGGCTGCAAATACACAGAACATTTTCTTGAATACACAGGCAAGATGATTGCCAAAAGCAGCAAGAAGATAAATAGCTTTGGAAGCACAGGAATATGCTGGACAGCATATCCCTAGCTCATAGGAACTTATGGATGTTTTTGCTGTTAAACCCCAAGTATCTGGGGTAGAATTTCTGTGAACATATTGTTGCATTAAAGGGAAAGAATGTTTGGCAGGACCTAAACCCCCTTGCATTCCAACTTGCCCTCAGATATCAGAGGGGCTTGGGGTGGCTGGGCTTAGTTTCTGAGTGATGCCCAATTTGGCACTATAAGTCTGGTCACATTCAATATATTAAATTATCATGATCATGGATGCACAAATAGCACAATATTGCAGTACTATAAATCCAGTTGCATTAATCACAATCACAGATTCACATATAGTGCAATACACTTTCAGTCTAGTAAATGACTGGTGTAGTTTATTGAAGCAACAGGAGTTTTTTGGATTGCCAGTGATAAATACACTGCCTGCAAAGCATGTGCAAATACCAAGAATATGACAAACACAATCAACTACACATGCTAACTTATGAAACAACTCTATAGAGAATGCTAGGTAGACTGTAGACTGGTGGCTACCTATAACTGCATTATCAGTAGCTTCATTCCTCTCATTCATTCACCAAACATTTCTGGACTTCTCATCAGGCATACCACCATTTCTCTTAAGACTGAAAAAAAAAAAAAACAGAAGTAGTTCCATTGGAATAATTGTTTCTTTATAGTTCCGTTACAACAGAAACAAAGATGGTGTCTCCCAAAACCAGGTTCATCTTCAGGTATATTTGCAGATACTATGAAATCAGAACAAAATAAAGCAAAATAAAAACAAAACAAAACAAAACAAAATAAAATTAAAATTAAAATAAAATAATAAAATAAAATAAAATAAAATAAAATAAAATAAAATAAAATAAAATAAAATAAAATAAAATAAAATAAATAAAGCCTAATGTATCAACTATTACAGAGACTTTCACAGCAGATTTGCACTAGGACTAAGAATAAAACGGGAAAAAATTTACAATGTAGTATCACTTTTTGTTTGTTTTCTTGTTTGGAGGTAATTTAATAATAATAGTAAGCAATATTTAGGAAACATCTTTTCCTGATTCACTGTTTCTTGTATAAATAGGAAACTGGCACATGATAACCTGCAAGTAACTGTGACTGCTATACCTGGTATATCCCTGCATCTTTGGGAACAGAAACAGAACATTTGCATTTCTTTTTTTTTTTTTTCTGAAAACAATCAAAAAAAAAAAAAAAAACAGCTTTGTAATGTTCAGTTCAAATGTACCATGCTATTGAAAAGACATGCAGGGTGCTCTCCTCTGGAGACATGGCTTCCTATGATTTGTTTCTTTTTTGTTTTGTTTTGTTTTTCTTTCACACACACACACACACAAAACTAATTCAGAATGAAAGTTTCTAGCTTTTCTTTGTGCTAAAAAACAATACACCATTCAGAGTGGATTATTAATGCAATTTTCTTGTTGTTTATGTATCCCACTTGTAGACCAGGCTGGTGGACAAGTCTGTGACTGTAAAGAATCCATTTCCATGGCCGTGAGTAATTCATAGGATGTAGAGTGAATGCTATAGTCTTCAATGCAATAATTCTCAGAATTATGATTATCCCCCTAATCACACATTCTATATAGATAAAATAGACTTGGAAGCTGCATGATTATGTAATATCACTACAGAATAGTTTAGGTTGGAAGTGACCTAGAGGTCACCTAGTCCAAAGCCCTGCTGAGAGTCAATGAGAGTAGGTTGCTCAGGACTATGTTCAGTCATGTTCTGAATATCTCCAGGGATGGAGACTATGACTTACACGGGAAACCTGTTCCAGTGTTCAATCACCCTTAGAATAATAATAAAATTAGAATAATAATTAAAAAAAAAACAAAACAAAACATTTTTTTTTTCTTAAATTGAAGTGGGATTTCCTGTATTTCAGCGTATGCTAGCATCATCCTAGCACTAGGCATTTATCACTGAGAGAGACTGTCTCCCTCTTCTTTATACACACCCATCAGACATTTATACAGATTGCTAAAATCCCTCTCAGCCTTCAGCCCATTTCTCCAGACTGTCACAGTCTCACTGAATGACAGCACAACTATCTGGTGCATGAACCACTCCATGGAGTCTTATACCAGCTGCAAATGTTTTTGACAGTGCACCTTGTCCCAACATCCAGGTCATCAGTGAAGAAATTAAAGAGTACTTGTTCCAGTGTGAACCCTGAAATACAACAACATTGACTGGACTCCAGACAGACTTTTTTTCTGCTGACCAAAACCATTTGTGCCCAACAGTTCAGCCAGCTGTCAGTTCACATCACTGCCCATTTATCTTGTCTATACTTTTTCATTTGTCTGAAAGAGTGTTATTGAAGGCAGTGTTGAAAGTCTCACTAAAGTCAAGGCAAAAAAATTAACTGTTCTTCCCTTGTCCACAGCGACAGTTATTTCTTTGTAGAAGGCCATCAGCTTAGTCAGGCGTGATTTGTCCTTTAAAAATCCATGGTGGCTATTCCCTAAAATCTTCTTGTCCTTCATACAGGACAGACACACACACAGAGTACAGACACAGGCTGTTAAACAGACTGCCACAGAAAAGGTACCATCTTCAATAGCACCCAAGCACCCGACTCATATACCACACCAGCACAGCCAGCCAGGTCCTCTCCTCCTCTCAGGCTAGCAGAGGCAGCAGGTCTCTGGTGCAGGCACGCACATGACATCTTCACTTTCGCCAGCATACAGATGCCCTGAGCACCAGCACAGCCCCTCTGCCTGCCCAGGACCCTTACCCATATCCTGGCCCCTCTTCCCCACCCCATGGTTCCCCTACTCACCAGACTCTCCAACTTGGTGCCAGCTGCATATACAAAACCAAACACTTGTTCCACAGACAACCTGCATTCACAGGTCTACCAAAATACCTGGACCCTTGCCTACTTGATACCCCAGCCCACACGCAGGACCTCTTACTTATCACCTGGCCCAGCTTGAAGCTTGCCAAAGTGCACATGTATAGTCCATGCACAACAGGTTGTGGAAGATGCAGATACTCGTGCCCCCTCCAGCAGCTGGCACCAGGCACTTGGGCTGTGAACTGCAACCCTGCTCCAGCTGCTAGTGCTGAGCCCGACACTTGCCTCACTCATGCTGGCGCCTCCGTTAGCTGGTTTGGGGACTCATGCTGTTCCCATCCCAGAGGATGGAGGTTAAAGACCCCCACTACCTCCAAAAGCTGATGCTGGGACCCCGCTCACTCCAGTAGCTGGCACCACAGGCCAGGGGCACCAACTCCACACCCCCCCGCCATCTGGCTTCAGCAGCCAGAACCAATTTCAACTCACCCAAGTCTCACCAGAAACTGTTACTTAGTCCTTGCAGCACACATACACATGTGAGAAACAATCTGCAGCCAATAACACAGGCTCAGGAGAGGATCTCAGTGAAGTAGCATTTTTATTCATGATTACAGTGGTAGGTGTCCTGTTAGCAGGAGCGCGCAGCAGAAGTGTATCATAACCTTATATCTCCTATTACCCGACACTTGATTCCTCCCATTTCCTCATTGGCTGAGTACTACAGGTTCACAACCTACTCAATGCTTGTTACTATACGATATATGTACAATTTTATTTGACCAACCTTTAATTTCTTCTTTTCCCCCTTTTTCCTTTTTTTTTCTTCTCTTGTGCCTGGAGGGGCCCATGATTTTTTGTTTTTGCTGATTCTGCAACTTCTTGTCTTGTTTTCCTTAAACATCCTCCTTATCTTGGGAAAGCGAGACCTTCCATTGTCCCCTTATCTGTTTAACATATCCCCCACTATTATGCCTGCGTAATCACTTTTGAATATGCAAGGTTAGCAGAATTTTCTACTGCAAAAAAGAAGAACTTTAATTCTCACACACATGGAATACAAAGTGAGATAGTTAAATATTTAATTCATGATGATAAAACAGACTGTGGTGGTATGGCACAGGGCTCATCCAGACAAGTGTACTGACCAGCCCTATAGTACATGAATCTGGCCCCTTTTATACTTCTGTCTAACACCTCTTTGCTCCTCCCTGCTCCCCCTTCTCCAGCACATTGCCTCATTAATTTGCATAGTCCTACCGTCCTGGTTTTGGCTAAGACAGAGTTAATTTTCCTCCTAGTAGCTGGTAGGGTGCTCTGTTTTGGATCTAAGATGAGAATAATGTTGATAACACACTGATGTTTTAATTGTAGCAGAGCAGGGCTTACACTAAGCCAAGGATTTTTCAGTTTCTCATACAGCCCTGCCAGTGAGGAGGCTGAGGGTGCAGAAGGAGCTGGGAGGGGACAGACCCAGGACAGCTGACCCAAACTGGCCAAAGGGGTATTCCATACCATCTGACGTCATGATGAACAATCAATATGGGGTGGCTGGCTGGGGCTGGAGGGGAGCACTGCCACCTGGAGACAGGCTGAGCAGGTGGTGAGCAATTGCATTGTGCATCACTGGTTTTGTACACATATTATTATTATTATTATTATTATTATTATTATTATTATTAATTTCTCTTCCTTTTCTGTCCTATTAAACTATCTTTATCTCAACCCACAAGATTTTTCATCTGAGCCTGGCCAGGTTAAACCACAACACCTACCCACCCCATCCTGGAACCTTGGGTCTGCATCCTTGGTTGCAAAGTCCAGGTTTTCCTGCAACTTCTCACTATCCCATCAGTTAGTGTGACCTGATCAGATTTTTTCTGGTTATTGTTTGTTAATGGTAATTGGCCAGATTTTAAGACTCTGTGTATTTGTCTCCCTCTTTTCTTGCCCTCCCAACTGAAAAAAAATAAACATTTTCATACTCCACATAACCTTACCAAATAGTGCCACTGGCCAGGTTTGTTCTTTATGCAACCTCCCTTATCAGCCAGGTTCACCTCTTTACGTTCTTGTTTATAGCTTCTTTTACCAGATACCCTTAAAGGATCAGACACTTCCTATCCACATACACTTACAAGAGGCCTCACGATGATATCAGCCTGCTCCCTCAGTGCTCACTCATGTGTATCCCATCAAGTCCCATGGACTCGTTTACATCCAATTTGTTTAAACGTTCCCTTACCTCATCCTCTACTACTGAATTAACTCTTCCTTGTTCTAGAATTTCCCACTGGTCTCTTAGATCTGTTATTCCTGAAAGCAAATAGTACAAGCTAAGAATGAAGCAATTAAGGTATTGAGTACTGATGGCTTTTCCATTTCTTTTTTCACCAGGTCCCGTTCCCTGTTCAGCAGCGGGTCCATATTTTCCCTCTTTCTTCCTTTTCCTGCTGATATATCTGTAGAAACCCTCTGTATCCCTTGTCAGATTAAAATCCAGGTTGCCTGTAGCCTTCCTAACCTCCCCATGCAGGCTCAGACATTGTTTCTATATTCCCCCTATGTCACCTGACACTGTCTTCACCTCTTGAGTGCATCCTTTTAATAACTGAAATTTGTCAGGAGCTCCTTTTTCATCCATATATGTTTCTTGCCACCAGTGCTTGATTTCCTGCTCATTGGGATGGACCATTCTTGAGTTTGCAAAAGGTTATCTTTGAAAATCAACCAGCTGTACCCATGTTCTATCCAGGACGAAATCCTCTGGGTTCTTCCAAGCAGAACCCTGAAGAAGCTAAAGTTTGCTCTTCTGAAGTCCAGCGTTGTCATCTTGCTATATGCTATGTTTTCTGTTCTCAAGGCCAGCCCTAACTTTCACATCCGTATCCAGTTCCTCCTTGTTTGTAAGTATCGGGTTTAGGATAGTATCTCCTATCATTAGCTCCTTGATCACCTGTATCTGGAAATTGTCATCAATTCAATCCATAAATCTGTTACTTGTGTCCTGCTGTGTTTCCTTTCCAGCAGGTATGGAGGAAGTCCAAGTCCCTTATGAGGAACAGGGTCTGCAAACATGAGGCTTTGTCCAGTTGTCTAAAAAAGGCTTCAGTTACTTCTTCCTGATTATGTGGTCTGTAGCAGACACTCACCACAACATCACTTGTGCTGGTCTTTCCAGTAATCCCAACCCATAAACTTTCATCCGAATTTATCTGCATTCAGCTCTGGGGATCCCAGCACAAGAAAGACATGGACTTGTTAGAGCGGGTGCAGAGGAGGGCCACAAAAATGATCAGAGGGCTGTAGCACCTCTCCTATGAAGACAGGCTGAGGGAGTTGGGGTTATTTAATCTGGAGAAGAGAAGGCTCCAGAGAGACTTCGTAGTGGCCTTCCAGTATCTAAAGGGGCCTACAGGAAAGGTGGGGAGGGACTCTTTGTCAGGGAATGTTGTGATAGGACAAGGAGTAATGAATTTAAAATAAAAGAGAGTACATTTAAAATAGATGTTTGGAAGAAATTCTTCACTATGAGGGTGGTGGGGCACTGGAATAAGTTGCCCAAAGTTGTGGATGCCCCATGCCTGGAAGTGTTCAAGGCCAGGTTGGATGGGTCTTTGAGCAACCTGGTCTAGTGGAAGGTGTCCCTGCCCATGGCAGGGGGGTTTGAACGAAGTGACCATAAAGGTCCCTTCCAACCCAAACCTTTCTATGATTCAATGATTCTGTGATTCTACAATATGTTTTCTCATGTGACCCAAGGCAGATGTCCGTACATTCATGATGCTCTGCCACATAAATGGCAGATCCTCTTCTTCATTATCCTAGGCTGTCCTTCCAAAAGAGACCATCTACTACGGTGCACCAATCATGTGGACTATTCCACCATAGTTCTGTCATCCAAGTGAGATATTAGCCCTGCAACTATAGGCATATCTCTAATTTCTCCTGTTTGTTCCCTCTATGCACATGCTGGTATACAAGCACTTCAAAGACACATCCAGTTATGCACATTTCCCAGAGAATGTATGAGAGCTTTCCCCCTTATCCTGTCCTATAGGACCTTCCTTATTTGTGCGCATACAGTCGAGGTGGGACCCTTTCAAGCCTGTTTTATTTATTATGAGGTCCCTGCTTTTTACATTACCCTGCACAATTTGCTTGGCATTAAAATATGTAGCAAAGTGAACATAGCAGAAGACATGGCAGAATACTTATATGAGCAGTGAAGACAGATATAACAACAGCATAGTGGAAAGAAAAATAAAGAGAAGAGAGTGAGGCATAACAATGAAAGAGAGGAGTGAATGTTTGTAAAGGATCCAGAGCAAAGGACAACACATTCAAATATGCAGCCACTCATCAAACACCAGAGGAGGTCCCTGGTGTTGTTAGAATTATTCCTATTGCCTGAAGCCTACCCTAGGCTATGTCACTACTGTTCTCACTCCAACAGGGCAGACAGAAGGATAGAGCAAACAGACAAATTATTAGTTTCCCCATGGTGAAATAATGTAGATATAGGAGTTCATTCTTTCTGAAGCATACTTTATTACTTTTTTTTTTTTTTTTTAACTGCCTGTAATCTCTGTATCATTTTGATGCAGATCACTCCGTTCAAGACATGAATGACTAGCTTCTCTGCTTCATCTTCCTGTTCTGTTTTGGCCTTAGCCCTTCAGTATAGTTCATGTTGCAGGATAATATTTTTTTAGTAAGTGAGCAGACAAAAATAAACTAGTACTTTGATAAATGCTGTTTATTGGAGTATTACCTTATTACTAGGAAGCTGATGTCACAAACAAGGATTAAAAACTTCTTTCTTTGAGCAAACCAGCAATTCTTAGAGCTTCTATACAGTTTTATTCCGAAATCTGAGGATGTAAAACTTGACTTATTATTTTTGAACTTAGGAAAAATTATTGCAGCTGTCAGAAATTAAATGCACCATTTAAAACCATTCAGCTCTGACTGAGATTGTAAAACAGCTATGCCGGATATGTAGCACAATTACTTAACAACTAATCTATTTGGATCTTTTCACTGCTGGACTATCTGACCTCAGCATGCAGAGTAGACGTAATACTTCTGAGATAGAATTTGCTTTCACACAACTCTAATATATATATATATATATATATATATATATATGTATATATATAATGAATGCTGGCTATATGTGTGTGTGTGTATATATATGTATATATATATATATATATATAAAAAATGTGTTGTTCTGAGCTATACCAGTTGAGGTCCTTCTGTAGCTATTGGAGACAGAGGTGACTCCAGTGGGAAAATAAATCCATTCTAGGTAATAAGACTGTCCAGGAAATTCAACTTCATCCATTTTGAAGAGAATCTGTTAAAATACTTTAAACTAGATGCTTCACTTTAAAATGATGGAAGCTGGGATACGGTCAATCCTTGTCTCAATGTCTAGATTTGATGCCTTATTTCTCACAATATATGATTGCTACCCTAATAAGCTATGTAGATCTTTATCATTTCTTGGTGCTGGTGTAATTCTATTAGAAAATAGGTACACAGGTTAATTTCCTCAAGGACACTTTTGAAGAAGAGCGACTTGTATAGAGTTTCTCACAATTCCCTAATATACCTATATATTATTTCTAGAAAGTCTCCTCAGCCTTTACATGAAGCACAACTGTTTCTTTTATATACAATGAACTGCAAGAGAATGAATATCTCTTGAAAATTTGTCTGCAAAGACTGAATTATGAGTTTAAATGGACATGTCTTGATACTGGTATCTCATCTATTTTTATCTTCTATGATTCTAAGATTCTTTTTGCTATTTGTTCTTCTGGTCGGACAGGTATATTGCATTCATTGGAATTTATATCATCCTAAATTCTAGACTGATGAAATCATGGGAGGTTGCAATACTAGTTGCTATTATTATTATTATTACTGTTATTATTATTATTATTATTAATCATCATCTGAGAAGTTATCTTCCAGTGTTAAAAACAGCAGAGAACATATAACTCTACCAGCAAATAGAATCAAGAATTGTATACTAATCCTGCTATCTAGTTCAAGCAATTTGCTGAAATCTGTTATTTTGTATCATACATTACTCAAGGAAGTTCATACTGAAACAAGCTAAAATAAATAAATAAATTAGTAGCATTAGAAGGATAGTTAGTGAATATCATACCTGATTTCTGGAACTAAAGCAAACTAGAAGAGTCTAGGAGAAAAGTTTATTTTATTTATTATTATTATTATTTTTAATTATTATTATTATTGTTATTTTTAACCTACTTAGTAAATGCTTTAGGGAAGCAACTTAAAAAGTGGTATGTAACTGGGAAAATTACCATTGCATTTGGGGAGAGACTTATCTTCTAACAGTTCCTCTTCTATTGTGTGCGCACAGAAGAGAAAGGTCGGGAATACAGATGGAGACTGGTGGCTGAAATTTGAAGTTATCTTGGAAAAGGGAACATTTCTTACTGCAGCTGAATGAATGAATAGAAAAAAATATGTAGAATTAATGAGGGGAAAGACTAGGCAGATGGTAGACATAAAAAGAAGTACTAGGGAGTAACTTTTGTGTGTATTTTTTCTATCTTTTGTCTATCTTTGTCATCTGCTAGAATGTCTAGCGATGTGATGGAGTGAACCTTTTCCTTACAACAGGTCAAAAACTGCCCAGCAAATGTAATTTTCAATTAAAAAGACTGGGTGTATCACAATGAAAGCTTTATTTTTTTTTTCCTAAGAATCTAACAATCTTTATAATTTCTGTATATTACCTTTCACCTCTAGAACTATATCTGAGAAAAAAAATACATAAAACCTAAAACAACAATGTACAAGGACTGTGAAATGTAAATATAACTACTCAATCAGACAGAAGGACTGAAACTTTCTGCTTGAATGTCTACCCAGCCATATCACTGCTTACAGAAAAACATTTTTTTTTTTTAATGAAGAAAAAGTGCAAGTAAACAAATAAAAAAACTAAATAGAAAAATAAGGTCACATGGAAGACAATCAGTAGGGGTGTATAATTTTACCTTGACAATTCTGAGGGCTGAGAACATGCTAGTTCACTCTTGAGTATATCACAAATTATTCACATATACAAAATCAAAGTGAAAGCGGTATTTTGGACATTCTTTTAGTGCGTAGAAGAAGCATCGAATGAGACATCCTGTTATAACCTATAATCCTGTACAAGTAATTAGAAATTTCATGAAACACTTAAAAGAAGCCGAAAAAGAAACAGAATAGCAATAACATTCATACATATATATAAATATATATATATATTAAAAAAAAAAAAAAAAAAAAAAAAAAAAAAAAAAAAACAGAAGACAAAATGCAGTACATTGGTTGCTGTTTAGCCCCAGCAGGCAACTTTATGCCACACAGCTGCTCACTCCCTCTCTCCAGGTGAGATGGGGGAGAAAGTAAATGTGAGAGAACTCATGGGTTGAGATAAAGACAGTTTACTAGGTAAAGCAAAAGCTGTGTGTTCAAGCAAAGTCAAGCAAGGAATTAATTTGCTACTTCCAACCAGCAGGCAGGTGTTTAGCCACTTCCAGGAAAGCAGAGCTCATCATGCATAACGGTTTCTTGGGAAGACAAATGTCAGCACTCCCAACATTCCCCTCCTCCTGCTCCCCCACCTCCTCTTTCTTTACCCATCTTTTATTCCTGAACATGACACCATATGGTATAGGATGTCACTTTGGCCAGTCTGGGTCGGTTGTCCTGGCTGTGCCTCCTCCCATCTCCTTGTGTACCCCCAGCTTCCTTGCTGTCACGGTAACATAAGAAGCAAAAAAAGTCCTTTGCTCTGTGTAAGTACTGCTTTGCAACAACTAAAACATCGGTGTGTTATCACCACTGTTCTCATCAAAAATCCAAAACACAGTACTGTGTGAGCCTCTACAAATAAAATTAACTCTGTCCCAGCAAAAACCATGACAGTAATTAAAAACTTAATAAAAGGAGCATGCATTTATCTGCATGTTGCACCTAAGATTTAACATGCATGAAAACTGTTGTATACCATAAAGACAGAATGACATGTAAAAGGGTACAATCTTGTGATACTACATGGTGGAGGAAGGAGATAAGAGACATTTATAATTTATTACTCATCAAAAAAAAAAATGGTAAGATGGTTCCTGAAGAAAGCTATTATAGTTTGAACTGCTGCATTTCTTATAGTAAATGAGGACAGCTAGCATTCTTTGTCAGACAACTACAAGCAGTACCAGGTGGGACAGTGGTCCTATTTTATGTTTCACATATTTGTTCAGAAACACAGTGGTCAGTATTGTGCATAGGAAAATATTCAGATATAGTTTTAGTTTAAGCCTAGGAACTAAGTCAGAGCAAATCTTGATGGAGGTCATATGGTGTCTTTAGGGAGGAGTAAAACAAGACACTCTATTTATTTATTTATTTATTTATTTGAATAAAAGATTCAGAGACCTTCTGAATCATATGGTGTGGCTGACACATTTAATTTTTTTAAAAAAATATTTTTCTTATTTTCTCAAAGATTCGTACTGTTCATATCTGGACAAATCTGGAAAAATGTACCAGAAGCAGATTATGCAGGTACTATGTACGAAAAATTACTCAGATTTTTTTAAAGCTCCAATTATATAATATCCTCAAGGTCTTGCACTGTGTGACATAGCGTATATCAATATCTGGTTCATCTTCTGTATACCGTTCCTGATTTTATAAGCGTGTATTGTGTATGCCTCAGATATCTCATCTGAACTGAAGAATCACCTACAGTTGAACACCAACCAAAATGTTAATTGTTTGTTATTAACCACGCTTTTCTTCCTTTCTTTCTTCCTTCCTTTCTTCTTTCCTTTCTTCCTTTCTTTCTCTTTTTCTTTCTTTCTCTTTCTTTCTTTCTTTCTTTCTTTTCTTTCTTTCTTTCTCTTTTCTTTCTTTCTTTCTTTCTTTCTTTCTTTCTTTCTTTCTTTCTTTCTTTCTTTCTTTCTTTCTTTCTTTCTCTTTCTTTCTTTCTTTCTTTCTTTCTTTCTTTCTTTCTTTCATTCTTTCTTTCTTTCTTCTCTTTCTTCTTTCTTTCTTTCTTTCTTTCTTTCTTTCTTTTTCTTTCTTTCTCTCTCTCTCTCTCTTTCTCTCTTTCTCTTTCTTTCTTTCCTTATCTTTTCTTCTTTTATTATTCAACTTGCCAAAATCATATGTAGTCAAGATAAAGGTGATCGATTAATTGTACTCAGTTGCACAGTAATGTTTTTTGGTTTGTTCACTGTCCTTTCAATAATAATTTCTAATATTCTGTTTGCTTCTTTGGTTGCCTTTTTACAGTTTACTGATGTTGTAAAAGAATTATGAACTCAACATCTTTTCTGTTTTTGCAACATTTTAAAATGTCAATCATAAGTGTACATCAGAAACAAGGGGATAAAGTTATATTACTTCCTGTAAATTAATCTATTGCTTTCATAGCATTGCTATTTTTAGCAATCTTAGTCTGATCCAGAGCTCACAAATAATAGGAATACACTGTAGAGGTTTTTTTTGTTTTGTTTTTGTTTTTTTTAATAGCTGCTAAACTGCATAGGGAAGTTAGAGTTTCAATTTTTAATATGAAGTGCAACTGAGATTTCCAGTTAAGTGAGTAAAATAAATTCTTACCTACAAAAAAAAAAAAAAAAAAAAAAGTCATATATGCAGTCTACAGCTGTGATAATATTAGTTACCCCAGACTCTGACTTGACAGTGTGAAAATATTTTAATATGTTGCCATGTGCAATGTAATGTATAAAGAGTAAAATGTAAGTTGCTGGAATATGTGAGATCCAATTTAAACATCAAGCCTGCATGAAAACTGTTGCTATCTTTTGAAATTACATTACTTTCAAAAAGATTCCTTGATCTTCACTATTTAATCAACGGAGACAGATACTTAAAACATATCATGGGTAGGATCCTATTCACATGGAATTTTTACCTAAATTTCAATGTTTTTGTTTGCTTCTTTGGCTGTTCTGCCAGAAGCTTACAAAGATATCTACTTCCTTCTGTTAACTATATAGATAGTATAGAGTGGGACTGATTTCTTAGTGTTACGTGTTCATTAACAATGTAAGTCATGTATCAGCTCTTATTTTTTTAGGCCTGTTAAGCACAGAGGAAATAGATATGGTATCCCAGAAAGTGTGCTAAAGTTGAGATTAACCTTTGTCCTATTTTAATATAAACGTCTACTACAATGATTACAGTTCATCCTACATACCTTAGACACCTTAGATACAATTCTTATTTTTGCATACAGGGAAAAAAAAAATCTTTTTTTTTTTTTTTCCCAGAGTACAAACCTAATACAGAGAAATCCAGATAAAAGCTCCAAACAAACAAACAAAAAAACACTATTCATTAGGTTTTACGCACTTAATATAACATAGAATGGATCCTCCTAGTAAGCACACATGAAAATAAATTAATCCTCCCAAAGTTTAACAATTAAATAACAATTAGAATTGACTAGTCTGAACTAATTGCTTAGCTTTAGATTTTATTTTATTTTTCTGTGTGCTAGGAAAAGAAATGGACCTCTATATCAGTTCATGTTGCAATGTAATTTGGTTTCATATGTAAAATTGTTGTGGCAAATACTTTCAAAGAAATTAAAACTTCAAAGGGAATTCTACTGTTGCTTACGGTAGCAGGTACAGTAGACAGATAACATTTAGACACAAGTTAGGCAGACTAAAATATGCGTATTACTCCTTTTTAAAAAGCTTCTTACAAAATTAAGGATTTAGTTACATTGCATACATCAAAAATTAAAACATCTAAACAACATCTACTTAGCACTGAAAGTCTTTTATCTAGATAAAACTATGTTTCTTAAAGACAAAAATTTGTTTAGGGATTTTCATTAAGCATAACAAAACTGATAACGATAAATATACCTTAATGTTTTCACTGTGTGTGTACCTGTTTGTTTGGACAATTATCAAGCTTTAGATCCATAATTCACTGAAATATTTAATTTTTCAAACAGTACATAGCTTTTACATATAGGGGCTACTTTGTTCACAGTCACATGTTGACACAGATTTTAAAAATGTATTTCTTTGAGCAGTTATACAAGAAAATGATTGTTGCCACAGTGCTTTTATTGCACAGCTCTATATCTTTCACATCGAATTTGTGCTTCATGGCTTAACACATGAGCTACTGGCTTTTCCAGAAAACAAGGGAGGGTTGGTTGCAAAGTTTATTTTGACTGTGTCCTGGGTTATAGCCATTCAACCAAAATCTGTATGAATTACAGTTCTATTTTATTTATCTCTCTTTAACACCAGAACTAAATATGGAGTAGGATTATGTCCCTTCAAAACAAATCCCGTACCTTTCACTAAGCACATGATATTCGGGAGGGGGTGGGGGGAGTGGGGGGTGGGGAGGAGGTTGTTGTTTCACAGAGATAAGCAAATTATGTCACTGGTACATACATCAATGTCTGGTCCTCTGTCCTTGAATAGTGTAACACCCTTTACTGTATTTTACAATATTTACAGTCAATACAGTACCCTTTTTAATAGAAGTCTAATCAGGATATTTCCATTTAAATAAAAATACAAAATTCCTGGCATATATATATGAACCATTCAAAAACGGTGTTATTTTTTATGTTTATAGACAAACTTGCTAAATAATTCCCAATTTGCTACCACAACAATCAGCTTTCCTTTCCAGCTGACTTTTTAGATGAGGACTGAGTATTTGCAGTTTTCCTAGGAGTAGTCCAGCTTACAATAGAAGACCTTCATGGAAATACAAAGTATTAATGACAAGAGGAGGCATTCCATAAGGCCTACTGAGATTTCAGGAAAGCATATGATTAGTAGTGCACCAATCTGGGGAAATAAAAAATACAACAACACCTCACCTCAAAAAAAAAAAAAAAAAAAAAAAAAGGCTGAAGAAAATTATAATCACAACTTTGGCTGAACTTCAGGCAATGGTGTTATAAAGAGAAAATTAGGTTTTGGAGAAAAGCATGAATTTAACAACATTCTTATTAGGCAGAAATAAGAAGTTAGACTGAATTTTGTGAGAGTGAAAAGAGGCAGTAGATGGAATATACATGGCAAAAATAATTGGGTAAAGCCTTAAGGAACCCAAAGTCCAACTGAAAAATGAGTGAATCTTCATGTTCATGATGTCAAAAGCCCTGACACTGACTATCCTTCAGTGCAAGCTACATTGTGAAAGAAAACTCTAAGAAAGTGAAATTCAGCCTTTGGTGTCCCAGTCCTCTACCTCTGCTTGCTACTACTGCTGTGATGGCAGCAGCACTTACATGACTACACAGCTCTTTTGCATGCCAGCAGCCTTCACTTCAGTCTTTGAGTAACAGCAGGGAAAACAGCAGATTGGTTGAGAAACTTGCTACTACAGCAGTGTATTTGTGTGCTCCAAGTTTGGTGTCACAATCCCACACTTGCTGTTTCTAGCTGAGATGGTTTCTAGTGGTTGCTGTTTCTAGCTGATCTTTTTGATCCAGCAGTCAGATCACAGGTCAGTGGATTTTTCTGCCCCCATGTTTTATTTATTTATTTATTTATTTATTTATTTCTATTGATATACTTGAATAAACAAAATCCAAGTCTTTTTTTTTTTTTTTTCAAGAGATTAAATATATACTAAAGTTAGCAATAGTCTCCTCTTATAAAGCACTAAGAAAATGTTATTAATTTTGTTTATTCATACTTATAAGATTGCATTTTTCATAACTTATACTTTATGGAAAAATAAATAATTATGTAAACAAGCCCCATAGTTATTTCCTTCTTTGTTTTGTTTTCCATGAACATAGCATTTCACGTTTGCTATTTGAATCAAATATTACAAAATACAAAAGAAATCAAGAAAAAACAAAAGGAGAGATTATTTATTTAATTGTTCTCTAGATAAGTGCACTAATAAATAAAACCTCAAAATTTTTAGTAGGCTTGAATCTGTATTTTTTTTTAATCTCTTTCCTATTTGCATGTCATTTGCATGCTTGAGGATTTCTGACATATTTGGGTTGATTGTTGTTTTTTTCTTCCCCATTATTTGGCACCATCCTTTTTCTTTTTCTTTTTATTTTTTAATAAGCTGTATAACTTACGTTCAGTGATCCAAAATATTCTGTACACTTAAGATTCAAATGAGAATAAGGGAAGGAGGAAAGGAATATTCCTATTTCTTTACATCTCTGATGTACTTATGCTTTAGAAAATTGGTCTAACTTTATTATATAATCATAAATGTATTTGCTTAGAGATAAAATCACTCAGTGTTTGCACTAAAATACTGTATTCAAGTAATTTTGTTCCTGTGAGTAACTAATTAGAAAAGAACTGGAATCTTCATTGATCCTAATGAGTTCTTATATAATTTGCTTCTCTGCAAAGTCTGCAAAAAGAAAGATATCCAAAGAAAGATTTAAAGAAACACATTTTTTCTAAAACTACCAAAACTAAAAATGGTATAAAAGTAGGTCTCCATCAAGCCAAGACTTTAAAAATGAGATACCTTAAGCTTGTGACATGCTTTTCCTTTTTTTTTTTTTTTTTTAAATCTATATATATATATATGAGTATTTTTTTGTACCAATACAATACCGAACTGTGTATCAGACATAACATTATTTCACCCAGCTATAATGAAGAAAATAATTCAAATTTATCATTAATTAATTTTTAATGTTTCCACAAACTTTGCTCATTGATGTACTTTTATCCGTATCAATTCCTCCTTTTTCTGCTATATTTGAGTACATTCTCCAGAATGTTGAAGGCTGCTAAGGATTACAAAGACTTAAATTGCCTGTTACACATCTTAGTCTTGGTGTATCTTTCCTCACAAACACAAGTTCAAACTCATGCCTTTCAAGCTTTTGGAAAAGGTAAGGCTGTACAGAGTTAACTAAGAGTGGCATAAAACTGTCAGTTTCAGACATGGAGTATTTTACCAATACACCCTACCAGTCCTTCAAATAAATTTCAGACTAACAGCAGTAGAAATGAGACACAATAGGATGGACAGAATGGATTCCAAAATGTACACCTCAGCTTTTTTGCTCTTGTATTGGTTTTTGTATTTGTTTTCTTTTCCTTTTATTTTACTATTCATACGTACTCTTCTGAATGCTCATTCTAGGCGGGGTTTGAATGACTGTACTGATTATGGTGAAAATCTAGAAGTGCAAGGGTGTCATTCAGTCTCTTTAGGGACTAAATAGATTATTAAACCCATGCTATTTTCCAGGTTTCTCAGGTTCCTGTCACTAATAGACCAACACTATTCAGATGTTCCTCATAGGTCCCAGTAGTTCTAGCTCCACAGTTACCTTCACCTCAGCTTTCATAAAATGTCAGGTGCTGTCTGGATTCGCAATGCCATATTGCCTTAGACCCATCTCCCATACAGATATGTCATATATTCATCATGACTCAGGCGAGGTGTCACTGATTTACCTGAATCTTCCAATTCACATGTTTATGGTTGATATCACTGATCTCTGATTTAGTCAGTAGTCATATAGAAAATGTGTGAAACATGCTAAATTCCTTGACATTACTAAGAAACAATTTTGGTGCTGTGTTGGATGAAAGGTAACTACCTTTGTATATATCTTTGGAGCCTTCTGAACAAAGTTTTTCTTCCCATTTCTCTGTATGTATTTTCTCTGAAAAATATGTATTTCTTCCCTGTTGAACCACATTCTTTAGAAAGTTAGAAGGCTAGAAATAAAATAGAAGCTTCAAGTGAACGTACATGCTGGCTAAGTTTAGTGAAAATGTTCTCTGTTTAGTAGGTTTCCCTTGTTTTCTTCAAGATCAAGATGAATGATAGATGTCAGAAAACTAACATTTGAAAAAATAATTAAAAATGACCTTTTTTTTTTTTTTTTTTTTTCTTGCAGCCTATCTAATTCATATATTCTGGTTTAGGCAGCAGGTTTACATGTGCTATAGTACATTTCAATGCTTTTTTAAATTGGCTTAATACATCATTTTCATCACCTCTTCACTGGTAGCATCAAAAGGCTACAATGTTACCAGAACTCAATTTTGCAAATATCTCACAATGTTTGGAATTAACACATTTTGACCTCATAAATTTTATGGCAGAATGCTTTATGATTAAACACCCACTTTATAGACATTTTAATCTAACAGGTTATGAGTGTTGTTGCTTTTATTAGACCATTAGCAAATATAAACCTATCACATATACTATCCTATAGTCTTCTTTCCCCTCTTTTGCAAATAATAACACTCTTAATTAGCTAGGCTTCTCAGGAATTTAATTACTTTTGGCTCACATAAGTACCAGATCTTAATACAGACAAGAATTTTCATTCTGTAATTGTTAGGTTTATAGAAGTCTAATGTAACATAAAACACAGGATGATCTCTCTCCCTTCCCAGATGACAGTCCGAAGCTTGGTAATTTTTCATGTTTGCTATCTAGATCAGTGAAGGACTGGACTCCATATGTTACACGATAACTACCAACATAATGTCAAAGATCATAATGAATAACCTAAACTAAGTTTCTCCCTTGTTTGCACAGTCACTGAAATTGGTTAAGTGAACCGCAGTATTTTTAAGAAGGACCCTGAGGTGGTTTGAACTTTGGAGCAGCTCTGTCTTCTTTCTTTTTACTTAAGCTTCTGAAAATACCATGAAGTGTAAGGTTTTATTAGAACAGAGAGTAAAGGAGAAAATATTATTTTGTTTGTTTATATGTCTTTGCAGTAAAATAAACTGAAAATGATATGGAATAGGATAAAATCTTGGAAACATATTTCACTTGTCACCCAGCTATTTGCAAGACAGGTTGTCTTCTTTGGACTCATCGTCAGTCCATTTTTTTTTCCTGTGTTTTTGAGTTATTAGAATCTCTGCACTGTCTATGGCAATTATTTATGAAATGGCTCTACTTTTGTTTGAATACAGTTATTCACTTAAAAGAAACAAATGAACAAAAACACCTCCAACAACAAAACCCTGTTTGGTACTGTAATTATACAGGTCTAATAAAACAGCCTCAAAAAATAAAACCGGATTACAAAACTTCGAAATTTTGTGATAACAACTGATGTACATTTAGTCTAAATACATGCAGTTCCTTGTCTTCTGGTGAAGTCAGAAAGTATTTTGTTATATAAGAATTGCTAATTGTTAAATAATGTACATAACCATAACAAGCTGCTACAAAAAGATTGTGTCAGTGTGCTTTAATTTATGACAACTCTGCAGTTTTCAATCTTTTTTGAAGGGGTTGAGGAAGAGAAACTGCACACACACAAAAAAAAAAAAAAGAGGTCAGGATGCAATTGCTTAGTAATGATAGAAAAAAAACAGGAAACTTTTAAATCACCAGTATTCCTTTTTGGTTCCTGTAGGAGCAAATCATGAAAAAGTAAAAACAGGTTTTCAGTTTATTCTAAGAATTAACAGTGTTTGGGGCTCCTTGAAATCATTAGGAGCCATGTGCAATTTTGGCCAAGGGTGGGAAGATTTTCTTGCACAGAGAAACTTTCTAGTCTCTAAATTCATTTCGCAAAACAGAAAGTGATAAATTTTTTAATATAGGTATTGTTTTTACTTCAACTGACATATCAAAAATACATGGTGCATATAGCAAACAAAAAGAACTGTCTTAGAGCATCCACTTACTCTACATCATTTAAGCTCAGTTTTTGTTTCATATATGGAAAGAAAGTCATGAAGGAGAAAAAAAAAAAAAAAAAAAACTGGACAAAAACAGTTAATAGAAGTCTTAAGTGGATGCTACCTCCAGCGGGTCCAAGGCCTGAGGATTTCCTCCTAGACACTAGAAACCATTCCAAACCCAGCATCTCTGCTACAGGCCAATGGACATGGGTGCTAGCTTCCCATTTGCAGGTTCAACCAGCAGAGAAGCTGAGCACCTATCCTAGACATACACATTGGCACACATACAGATGACACAAGCAGAGGCTGCTGACACAGCCAGTTACAGTCTGCCACAAACCAGGCACTGCCTGGTTTGCCCACAAGACTTACAATAAACCACCAACAGCCAGGTCCTCTCTGCCTTGGGCTGGCACAGAGTGCAGCTCCCTGGTACAAGTACACACCTCTCCCTCCAGGCTCACCAGTGCATACACACTTGCAGCTGCCCCTCTGCCTGCCCAGCACCCCTGCCCGAGTCCTGGCCCCTGCCACCTGCTACACAAGTCTCCTACTCACAGACTGCTCCAGTATGAGGTTTGCCAGAAAACACACACACACACTTTATGCAAACTGATCTGGGGAAGAAACATACACTCATCCACCCAGCAGTTGGCACCAGGCACGTGGGCTGTGACCCACAGCCCCACTCCAGCTGCCAGCATTGAACCCCTCACACACCCCAGGTTGGTATGGGGACACACACTGATCCTGCCCCAGTGGCTGTGACTAAAAGACCACACTGACACCAGTATCTGACACCACAGGCCAGAGATGCCCTCACCCCTGGTCTGACTCCAGTAGCTGGCCCCAAATCGACTCATGCTGATTCCCCATAGAAGCTGTCACTTAGTCTTTCAGGTCATAAACACACATAAGATGACTACACAGAGAGGTGTCTGAGGAAGGTTTTAATAAGAAGATACAGGATAAGAAGATAGGACTGACTGCAGTGATCAGCACACAGATCAGATAGGCAAGCATAATGACCGTTCCCATTTTACACATGACCAGTACCTTTTATACCCTTTCCTGTCTAACGCCCTCTTCATTCCTTCTTGACCCCTATCCTCTTGCACATTCTTTCATGAGTGTGTATAGTACAATCCAGTCAGTACTTGACGCCCATGCAGGTATCCTGATCAGCTGCAAAATCCAAGTTGTCCCCCTCTGAAATGATTCCTACAAGTTCTTGATAGACCATCAAGAAATTGACCAACGATATGTTTATTGTCATTGTCTCCACTGTGTTTTCCAGGTCTATGTGTCTGTATGTTTTGTTTATTGCCTCCCATTTTCCTTCTCAAACCACTTCTACATGGTTCTCAATCAGACGACATTATTGAAATAAATATTCTCACACTCCACCCTTATCAATTGATATAACTGTCCTAGTTTGTTTATTGATATTGTCTCCACTGCCAGATCTGTGCCCCTGTATGTTTTGCTTCTCCCATTTCCTTATTATCCCATTTTTACAAGCTCCTTGATCAAATAACCTTAAGGGTGTAGATGCTCTCTCTTTACACATACTCTAAAAAACAAACAAACAAAACCCCTTGAATTTATATTCACAGAATCACAGAATGTTTAAAGGTGGAAGGGACCTCTGGAGATCATCTCATCCAACCTCCCTGCTCAAGAAGGGTCACCTAGAGCACATCACACAGGATCACGTCCAGGCATGTTCTAAATATCTCCAGGGTAGGAAACTCCACAACAACTCTGGGCAAACTGTTCCAGTGCTCCATCATCCTCACAATGAAGATTTTCCTCATATTCAGATGGAACTTCCTCCGTGCCTGTTGCTTCTTATCCTATCACTGAGCACCACTGAAAAGAGTCTGGACCATCGTTTTGACATGCTCCCTCAAGATATTCTGGAGGACTTGTATAAATTACTCTTAGTCGGAAAAAGTTTGAATTAAGTCAATCAATTTATTGAGTAAGCGATCAGCAAGCAAAACAGCGCTGGGCGGCCGGGGGAACTCGTGCTCCTCCAAGCGGCGCGCACCTTCCCCCTTTTGCGGTCCCCTTTTATCATTCAGTTCTTCCGGGTTCCGTGGCAGCTGCGTCAGTTGTTGCTAGGGGGTCGTCTCGTCCCTGTCGCTTCTGTCCCTCTGGTGGTCGCACGGATGAAGACAGCCATCCTTCTCTCTCTTCCTTATTCGGTTATATTAGTCCTTGAGACAGGGGAGTACGTTACCGATTTAGCAACCTATTATTTACACAATGTTCTCTCCACCATGGACCTGAGATATCCTGTCTCTGGGAGATGTCTCAGCATTCCAGCCACTGTTTGAATAACTCCCTTCATTCCTTTAATGTAGCAAAATAATGAACAAACATTCTTGCCGCCTATCACAGACTGATGAAAAAACTACCTGTGCTCCAGAGTCCCTTACTGCTGCTGCCAGGGCTCTGTTATCCTTCTTGATACTCCTCAGACTGGTTCTTGCTTTATCACTGGTGCTGATGTGAAAAAAAACAGCAGCAGATAATAGTCAGTGGACTGAACAAGGCTTGGTAGTCTATTGGTGACATCCTTGATACAGGCCCCCCAGTGAAAATGTCTACTATTCCTACTATTTCCAAGTCTTCATCTTTTTACATATATATATATATATATAATATTATATTTCTTATTTCAGATGAGTAGAATAATGAATAAATGTAACTGAACATGCTATTCAAGCCTACAGGGTAAATGCTCAAGTACATCTAAAATAGCAGGGCAATGTTCACTTATATTTGTTTCAGTCTAACAGTCTCAGAGCATCTCGGAGTTAGAACAGGCTGCTCTTCTGTCTGGGTATTGCAGTCTTCAACTAACATTTATGCAATACCAATATATCTATGAAGAGGAGATCCATGACCCTAAGCATTATCTGCTTTATTTTAAACACTAATGCACATCAATATTATTTATTATTCAGGATATACTGTGTTTAAAATGTGTGATTCAGGTCAGACTCCAAGATCATCATGTTTAAAATTCAGACAGAGACAGTGCTAGAGGGGATCGTAAAAGAAAGGGATAACCTCTGGATTAATTAATGTATTACTAAGGATTTTATAATCATCCTTTTTTTTTGTACATTCTGATCACAGGAATATGAAAACTACTGAAGTTAACCAGGCTCAAAGCCAAGCTTTTTCATGCCTTAAGAAAAATTCAGGTTACATCTTCTGTAGTCCATCTATATGCTACACAAAATGATGATCAACCCTCCTGTTTTCTGTTGAATTTAACATAATTAACAGTGACATGTAGATCAATATGGTTTAGGCTTCCTTCTTCCCCATAACTTTTAGTTAGAAGGATATTTAGAGATTTCTAATTAGGAAGGAAACTGGTTCAAGGACTGTATTTGTTAAAATGCTATATTTTAAATAGCCAACATAAGTCTTAATGCTACTTAAAAAACCTAGCAAATCTGGCAACAATTCAGGTTTATTTTTAGTGTCTTAATCAGTCCGTGCTTGATACTTTCTTTTCCTTTCTTTTACTTTTTGTTTGTAAGTGTTGTCTTGGCTTTTCAGAACGTTATGGTAGGGCATTCCTGGTTGATAAGTTTATTAAAATATTTTTGAGTGGTATCTTTACTTTACACCAACATTAAAAATCTTAGTTGTCATTTAAACCTAGCCTTTCTTTCTATCACAAAGTTGGAATGCAAATAGAACTGAAATGGCATTGTGCATTCAGTGCTGATTTATATTTAGGGAGCTGTCAAATTATCAGTCTTCTATGGAACAATGTTTTCTAAATATTAGCAGCTTATATATATATATATATATATATATTTGGTATGATTGCTGTGTTCCTGGTATTGTGGAAACATTTTTATATCCCAATGGAATTTCTAGTGACAGCTTGAGCAAAATTTGATGGATGGTTACACTGCTTTATTTAAGAAGCTTAACTCTGAGACCAGTCTTCCTATATAATAAAAGGAGAGAGAAAACTGTATAAAACTATATCTAAAGTACCAAACCAAGAACTGCTTGTGTTGTACTGTGAACCACTAAAGGTGTACAACAGTAATTTCTTTCTTTCATATAAAGAGAGGATTTAAAACTGTTACAGTTTAAGCATAAAGGTTTCCTGGCATCATCTCTTTTTTTTTTTTTTTTTTTCTTCTTTAGTCAGACAATTAATTATCACAACACAAATCAGAAATGTGATTATTATTATTATTATTAATATATATTTTAGGTTCTGGAATTTCATACAACGTTTTGTTGTTGCTATCTCTTGTTGTGAGACTCTTAGAACTCAAAAACTGTTTGAATTTTGTGAACTTTACCTCCTCACTCTACTCATGGTATCCTTCCCATCTTGAAAATATTATCCATATGTTTATTTTTATTAAAAGGCAAGTTTTTTTTTTCAAAAGTTTTTTTCACTCAGATTTAGAAGCAGTGAAAAAAATAATAAAAATAAAATAAAATTAAAATAATAAAATAAAATAAAATAAAATAAAATAAAATAAAATAAAATAAAAAACATACATGCACATATATGTATAGTACACTTATTTAGGAAGATAACTAGAACCTAATGAACAGATGAAGCTTCTGCTGTCCCAAGATAAGAACAAGTGAATATTCTGACAGAAAAGGGAAAAAAAAAAAAAAAAAAAAAAGCATTGGGCAGAATGATATCCCTTGTCAGAAAAAAGTCTTAATCAGTCTTTTTAGGAAGAAAGACTCTCCCAAGACCTCGACCTAGGACCGGACCGATTCATCTATTTTTAAAAGGTTGTGATTCACGTGTTTCTTGAGAATAAGCTTCAGGGAGTGCACACTTTTCTTAAATATCAACCTTTCTATCAATCACTAAATAATATTTTTCATCCCTATTTATCCAACAGTAAGGAGAGACACAAGAAACAGGTAAATGACAGATAGGAAAAAAAATGTAATTCTTTCCTCTAGGATTCCATTACAATGCTGTCAACCTCTTCCACCCCCAAATAAGTATGTAATTTTGGTGAGGATTATTTAAGCATGTGTTTGGATAAATAATATATAACATTGATACAGATAGGTAACCCAGCTTATGACTACTGGGTGGTGATAGAAACCTCAAGAAAGTATGGTCTTATAACAAAACTTTAAAGCACCCTCACTTAAAATTTAGATGGTAGGAGCAAAGATGCTCTTTTAGATATCATAATTCATTTTAGTCATTAGAACATTAGTAACAGCATTTTTAGGGGGAGTTACAGTAATGTATATGTAAAATTAGCAAGGTTTGCATTAAACATGCCCCAAGATGCCTTGAACTTTCTGACAGCAAATTGGATTTCCCAGCAGTTTTATATCCTCCTGTGCTAACCATCCATGCAGAAAGTACAGCTGTTGGTGGTCAGTTTAGAAATTCAAATGTTGTACTTGAAAAATCAGGACAGCATGACTTCTTTATCAGGACATCTTACAATGGCTATATAATGAAAGCAACAGTGCCCCAATAGAAGGCATAGTTCATGTATTTTATGCTGTTGGCAGTGAAGTGCTCTGTTGAAAAACCATAAACATAAACAAACTCCCCCCCCCCCCCCCCCCCCCCCCCCCCAAATAGGACACTCTAAAATGAATTTATTTTAGTTGTACAGAAGTTCTTCTGAAATTAATCAATTGAGTCTCATGTTTCCTTAGCTTCTGATATTTAAAATACCAGCAGCTATTGTTAGAACACAGGACAAAAGCAATCAATATGGAATAAGACCAGGAGTGTCGTTGAGACAGTCTAAGAACATTAACAGAAATCACAGATATGCAGTTGGAGAGCTACTACAAACTCATTGGTGACAAATTCTTTCAAATCAACAAAGATTTAACATCACCTTTAACAGATCAAAAGCCCTTAGCTTAAATATGGTCAGAACTAAAATTTGATTGTTCCTTGGAAAAAAAATAAACCTAAAGTACATTTCAACTGTAACACTCTGTAATACTGAGGGAATTCAGCAACTGAAATATTTCTAAAGTATTGTTCTCCTAAATTGTTTTTTTTTTTTTTTTTAAAAAAAAAAAAAGGAGAGAGAGAGAGCTCATCACAGTCTACATCTCCCTCATGAGGGAGAGTGGAGGGGCAGGTGCTGATTTCTTCTCTCTGGTGAACAGGACACAGGGGAACAGTATGAAGCTTCACCGGGGAGGTTCAGGTTGTATATTAGGAAAAGGTTCTTCAGCTGGAGAGTTGTTGGGCACTGGAACAGGCTCCCCAGTGAAGTAGTCACTGCACCAAGCCTGATGGAGTTCAAGAAGCATTTGCACAATGCTCTCAGACATATGGTTTTGGGTGGTCCTGTGTGGAGCCAGGAGTTGGACTTGATGATCCTTATGGGTCCCTTCCAATTCAGGATATTCCATGATTCTATGATTCCTCTCCAGCTTCCTTGATGTTTCACAGCCATATCACCACCTTCTGCAGCTCAAACACCTGATGCAGGAGGTCCTCCACCTGGACACACCTTTTGCAAACAGGTCTGCCACCTGTCCCTGACACAGAAGAAAGGTCTAGGCACTTCAGACTGAGGTCTGAACTGCAGCCTCTTCCTTCAGCAGCCCCATCTGGGTGGAGGCATCAGCCAGGGTAAATGGTGCAAATCCCTGAGCTGGAGCTGCAGACTTTGCTCTCAGTGGCCACCATTCTGCCTTGAATGTCAGGTAGGATTAGTGCCCTTGACCAGTGCAGGTGGTCACTGAACAGCTGGGTTATGTGTACTTCGAGTTTCCCACTTGGTCAGTGGAACACCCCTTCTTTGGAGGGGTGCCCTCCCGCACAAATGCCACACCATTCCCTGACTGCCACGCCTCACACTGATGCCCACCCTGGTGTATGTGTGTGGTGGGGTGGCTGCCATTTCTTCTGGCCCTGTCCATGCTTCATCAGACGCTTTTTCAAGAGCTGCTCGTTCCGGGTGGCTGTCATCACTCCCCTGGGGTTTCCCCTGGCCCAGGAAACCCTACCCTAATTCCCCACTCTGCTGCAGATTGTGCCCGTACTGGAGCTGATCGCCTCAGTGATCAGAGCTGTTCTGATATATCTCCCTAAATCCATTGCAAGATATAGGGTTAGGAAGACTGCTTTGGCTACTCAGTCCAGTTTCTACCCTATAATGTACTGTCTCCACTGACACAAAGTAAGGAGAGAAGATTTTAAGACCATCAGCTCTTTAATTAACATTAGGGAATTTAACAAGCAGTAGAGCTATTGTATCCTATAATCAAATGAGATCAGTAATATAAAAGTATAACTTTAGCCTTGCTAAAATCAAACAGAATTTAATATATGTTGCATATATCAATAATATACAGAGTTCTCAATTTCTTCCTTTTCCCTTTTGGGCTAGCACTTGGTGGAGGAGGAGAAAGCAGCACAGGTAATGCAGCTACTACTCAAGGAATTTATACTCTATTGTGACTAAGATTCAGTATCACTCACTGAATTCTATTGGCAGATCGAACCTGAACCTGCTCGTTGTCCTCGAAATAGAACAAATCATGTGTGTTAGTGGTTTAATTAGAATTATGTTGTCTCACTCTTGTTCTTTGCTATGTGATCTTTCTTATCTACAACAATTATGATAAGTAGCTCAAAAATATGAAACATATTAGTTACTGTAAAATTGCACAGCAGCTTCCACAAATAAAGTGTCTGTTTATTTGTTTCCTAAATCTGTTTGTTTTCTTAAACAGATAGGTTGCAAACAGTGGATCTATAGAGATTAGCTTCTCTTAAAGTGGAACTAATATTTTTTGATTTGAACATGAAGAACTGAGATACAATTTAGATGAGTACATAATTGCTTGTGATGAAGCACAGAAGATTAATTAACATTTATTCTATAAATATTTCAGCACTTTTCCATGGTTATTTGGTTCACTCTACTTACTAGTTTACAATGTGCAGCAGTTTTTTTAAGACTTTTTCTTATGTAAGCAAAGCTTTATTGGTAACATCCATGAACTGGAGAATGTAAATGTAGCTGGTTGATAGAAGTGATCGTCACATAAATGGTTAAAATGCTGCAGTGTACATAAATGTTCAGGCTACATCTACACCTTTTGTCATAATTTATGAGTGAGCAAAGAGTCTGAAGAACTAAATCATATGATGCATTACCACTTTCAGAAGTAGGCTTTCAAACTGACAGATATTAAAAATCTGCAACTAAATATTTGAAAAAGATCCCAGGTTCAGCTCACCGGACTCCAGAAATCTAACCAAAGCACCTGAAACTTGCTTCCAGTAAGCCTTCCAGGAAGCATTTCAGGAATAATGGCATTCTGGTCATAAATGTATATACTAAGTTTAGCCTGGAGAGAAGAGTTGCCTTTCCTCCAGACTAATACTTGGAATGCACAAAATTAGGTTCCAGCCATGAATCATCTTCAAGGTAAACTCATGTCTTTTTTGACCAGAGTGATTATTTTAAATTATGCCTAAATTCTTATGAACAGCATTTGTCTTTTGTGAATATTCTATCAGTTGCCTAAAGTTCCTACTAAAGTCAAGTAAAACCACAGACATTCTGAGTCCATTTCAGCCTTACCAATTTTACGTTGAGCGGTCCGTTAAAAATACACTTCACTGTCCATTGACATCTTTCTTAAAGGAACTGTCTAACTTTTAAATGGCTAAAGCTGGGCATAGTAAAGCCTCTCCTAGCCACTAAGGTTCAAAAGATCTGCCTGCAGAAATTTCAGAAAATTAGGTGTGTGAAGTCTGGGCCACTTAAGCAAAGATCAGGCATAAACTGAGGTCCAAGGCCTTAAAACTATGGAAGCCAAAATGAATTCTAAACTAAGCTATAATTATAGGATCAAATGTAATAAAACATAATAAAATAATTACATAGTATTTTATATATTTTATTTTCCTTAAAATAATACAATTCAGCAGCTCTATAGTATCATTGTTTTGTATATTAAGCCATTTATTTTCCACAGACAAGTAACCTGTATTTCTTTTTCAATAAGGAAAGTTTTAGTCTTTGTTATATATGATACATAGTTTATATGCCTCATTTCTGGATATTGGGACAGACTAGCTTAGGACTATGTCATCCTTATTTGCATCTGTTCTGTTTCCACATATGTATCTAGAAGCTAAACCAAATATCAAGATTTTATTTATTTATTCATTTATTTTTTATTTCTAGCTCCACATTTGATCATAATTATGTGTGAAGATATTCATAAACAGAGTTAATCTGACTTTGATATCTAAGTACCTGGCTTACAGGTGCATTCAGCTGTATAAATGACTAAATTCCATGAATATGCATATAAATAATGGTTGTCATAAAACTGCCTACATCTATTTGCACCTGCAAAATTTATTGTTTCAAAAAAGGCCCTGTCATGGCTAGTGTCTACTTAATGTCCATAATGCAATATTTTTCTCCCAAATAATGCACGTACTAACCTATATTCTATTATGCACTCAAACAAAGAATGAATTTGACCCAGTAATACGTATATATATATAATGTCAATCCAATAAAATAATGCATGATGTTTTTGAAGAAGCTGATACTTTTTTATTATTATTTTTTTTCCATCTGAAGAATGGATTGTTAGAAGCTATCTAGAAATACATAATACAATCCAGCTTTAAAAAGCTACCTCAAACTCAGACTTCTCAAGACATTCTATATTTTTGATACTATTTCTGGAAATGTTTAGTTTAATGTTGTTACTCCAGGCGATTATAAACATAGTCAAAGCCCTAGTGAGAACTATGCTTTCCAGTTTGTCTGGGCTCCTCTGTACAAGTTGTGATGCAATAATAAGTATAACAATAATAACAGTACCAATGAACATCTACCTCATTAGCTGAACACTGCCCACTCTGCATGAGGACTATAGCATTGCCTCACAGAAAATTGTACTAGGTAATGTAACAGTAATGTTACATAGTTTTTTGAATTTCTAAGTCTTTCAGGATCCTTTAGTATGCCAGTTGCTATTCTTTATTTATTCTTAAGACAGATGTTATTAATCATGTCAAAACACTGAAATCTGTGGGGTTTGTTTTGTTTTTGTCATCTGTTTGCTTGTTTTATTACAGAAAATGTATTTTTGGAAAAAGTGAAATTTTACATAAGAACAACAAAACCCTTGAATAATTTATTTTTGATCAGAAACTGGAGGCTGCTGAAAACTGAATTTAACTTGGAAGGAATTTCATAGCTTTCTATAATGACAATGATTGATGTGATTCAGTGCATATTCTTCTGTCTACGGCACTGACTGTCATCAACAAAGGAAAGCATGTCACATGGTGGTAAACTGTTTTGCACCAGGCAGAGGGTGAAGTGAAAGAGGGAGAGAGGGATGGTGTGTGATTCTTTCTGGATCTCAAAAAGAAAGACCCAACAACAACTGACTTAATAAATAGCTGTTTCAATAAGACAAAATAAGAAGAGGAATATAGATAAAGTATCTATCATATGTCCCTTCAGATGTTGTGAATCCTGTGTTCATGCAGCATCAGGTGGACCCTGGATGGATTTCTCCCACGTTGTGCTGCACAGCTCCTGTCTATGGCGGAGAGAGGCTCATCCTTTTTGGTCATTTCAGTGCAGCTAACAGACACAGAAGTTTGCACAAGAGCCTCTGGGTTCTGCTTTGGGAGCTTCTGGACCTTCCAGGAACAAGTATCAAAATAATTGGAGAACATTTGAGAACCCTGTGAGAAAACTGAGGTCGCATGCTGTTGTCAGGTAAAAATGCAGTTAGGGGAGCCACAAGGATGAGGACCCAAGGTACTCTAGAATCTTTTAACAGACAATGATCTTCTGCCATTGCTAGAGTGCCTGGAGACTTTGCTGCAGCTGCTTTGCTTTTGCTGCTGCTTTGGGACTACACCCTCTCATCAGGAATTGTAAAGTATCCCTTTAGCTGATGCTCTGGAGAGGCCAATGTAAAAGTCTAGCCTGGAGAGAATCATAGAATCATAGAATCATAGAATATCCCGAGTTGGAAGGGACCCATAAGGATCATCAAGTCCAACTCCTGGCACCGCACAGGTCTGCCCAAAAGTTTAGACCATGTGACTAAGTGCACAGTCCAATCACTTCTTAAATTCAGACAGGCTTGGTGCAGTGACTACTTCACTGGGGAGCCTGTTCCAGTGTGCGACCACCCTCTCGGTGAAGAACCTCTTCCTGATGTCCAGCCTAAACTTCCCCTGCCTCAGCTTGACACCGTTCCCACGGGTCCTGTCACTGGTGATAACAGAGAATAGGTCTTCTGCCTCTCCACTCCCTCTCGCGAGGAAGTTGTAGACTGTGATGAGGTCCCCCCTCAGCCTCCTCTTTTCCAGGCTGAACAGGCCCAGTGACCTCAGCCGCTCCTCATATGTCTTCCCCTCTAGACCCTTCACCATCTTCGTTGCCCTCCTCTGGACACTCTCCAACAGTTTAATGTCCTTTTTGTACTGTGGTGCCCAGAACTGCACACAGTACTCGAGGTGAGGCCGCACCAGCGCAGAGTAGAGCGGGACAATCACTTCCCTCGACCGACTAGCAATGCCGTGCTTGATGCACCCCAGGATATGGTTGGCCCTCCTGGCTGCCAGGGCACAATGCTGGCTCATACTCAGCTTGCTGTCAACCAAAACCCCCAGATCCCTCTCTGCGGGGCTGCTCTCCAGCGTCTTGTCACCCAGTCTGTACATATAGTCAGGGTTGCCCTGTCCCAGGTGCAGGACCCGGCACTTGCTCTTGTTAAACTTCATGTGGTTGGTGATCGCCCAGCTCTTCAATCTGTCCAGATCTCTCTGCAAGGCCTTTCCACTCTCATCTGAGTCCACAACTCCTCCAAGTTTAGTGTCGTCGGCAAATTTGCTCGGAACACCTTCTAGTCCTACATCCAATTCATTTATAAAGACATTGAAGAGGACTGGCCCTAAAATGGAGCCTTGAGGGACCCCACTAGTGACCATCTCCCAGCCAGATGTGGCCCCATTTACCACGACCCTTTGAGCCCTGCCCATCAGCCAATTGCTCACCCATCGTATGATGTTTTTGTTTAGCTGTATGCTGGACATTTTGTCCAGTAGGATCCTATGGGAAACCATGTCAAAAGCTTTGCTGAAGTCCAAAAAGATCGCATCAGCTGGTTTCCCTTGATTGACTAGATGGGTGATCTTATCATAAAAGGAAATCAAATTTGTTAGGCAGGACCTACCCCTCATGAACCCATGCTGGCTGGGACCAATGACTGCGTTGTACCCCAGGTGCGCTTCAATAACTTCAAGGATCATCCTCTCCATAATTTTACTAGGCACTGATGTGAGACTGACAGGCCTGTAATTGCTAGGGTCTTCTTTCTTACCCTTCTTGAAAATTGGCACAGCATTTGCCAGCTTCCAGTCCAATGGGACCTCACCAGATTCCCAAGATCATTGAAAAATAATTGAGAGAGGTCCCGTGATGACGTCTGCCAGCTCTTTAAGCACCCTGGGATGAATCCCATCCGGACCCATGGACTTGTATGGATCCAGGTGGAGCAGCTGCAAGAAGTAGCCAACAGATTCAGTAGTTTGCACAGCAGCTTCTGCAGAAGACTAATAAAGAAGGGAGCAAAGAAGGGAGCCTTAGTCAAATTTGGATCATTGTAACAGTCTTGGATATGCTGGTAACATACCACAGAGCTACTTCCACAGTAGATACTGAAGCAGCTATACCCATGCTAGGATGGTGCCATCTACTCAGACTGAGCTTCAGACGGTGGATGCAGCCCTTGAAGTCCAAAGCTGCAAGGACTGCCTGGGACCTCACTCTGAAGCCAGGAGAGGGAAAAACTCAAACCCCTAAATCAAAATGTATGTCTGTGAGCATTGTCCAAATGCTTCTTGAACTCCAGTAGACACAGTGCCATGACCACTTCCCTGGGGAGCCTGTTCCAGTGAGCAATCACCCTCTAGGTGAAGAACCTTTTTCCTGACTTCTATCCTGACCCTCCCCTGTCACAGCTTCATGATGTTCCCTTGGGTCCTATCACTGGTCACCAGAGAGAGGAGACCTTGAATCACAGAATCATTAAGGTTGGAAAAGACCTCCAAGATCACCTGGTCCAACCATCCCCCTACCACCAATATCACCCACTAAAACATGTCCCTAAGCACCAGGTCCAACCTTTCCTTAAACACCCCCAAGGATGATGACTCCACCACCTCCCTGGGCAACCCATTCCAATGCCTGACTACTCCTCCTGAGAAGAAATGTCTCCTAATTTCCAACCTAAACCTCCCCTGGCACAGCTTGAGGCCATTCCCTCTATTTCTATCACTGGTTATCTGTGAGAAGAGGCCGACCCTCAGCTCCCCAAAACTTCCTTTCAGGCCATTGGAGAGAACAAGAATGTCTCCAGAGCCTTCTCTTCTCCAGACTAAACAACCCAGTTCCCTCAGCCCCTCCTCATTAGACCTTTTTCCTCAGAAGACCTTAAAGCGGGTTACAACTGCCATTTGAAGTGGCAGAGTGACAGCCCCCTCCCTGCATGCCCCCCCATGCAAACTGCCCTGTGAACTTCCATGCCACACCCTGTTTGCCCAGTATGGTTCCTCACGCTCCCTAGGATCGGCCTTTTGTGGGAGATGGGGGTGGCTGCCGTTGCTTCTGGCCCTGCCCTTGCCTCCTCAGCCACTCATACGAGCTGCTGGTCCCGGGTGGGTCTCTGCACACCCCTGGGGCTTTCCTGGCTCAGGAACCCCCTGTATGCTGCCATCCCCCACTCTGCTGTGGGATGTGCCTGCTTGGTGACTAAGATAGCTGGTTCCAAGCACAGTCTGTAGTAGGTCCTGTTGTGGTTTAGCCTGGCTGGCAGCCAAACACCACACAGCCATTCGCTCCCCCTCCCCCCTCCCTCTCCGGGATGGGGGAGAGAAACGGGAAAGTGAAGCCTGTGAGTTGAGATAAAGACAGTTTATTAAGACAGGAAAAATAATAACAACAACAACAACAACAACAATAATAATAATAATAATAATAATAATAATAATAATAATAATAATAATAATAATAATAATAATAATAGTATTAATAATAATAATGTGTACGAAATAAGTGATGCACAATGCAATTGTTCACCACCCGTTGACCGATGCCCAGCCTATCCCCGAGCAGCCGGCCCCCCCTCCACCCCGGCTAGCCACCCCTATATATTGTTCAGCATGACGTCAGATGGCATGGAATACCCCTTTGGCCAGTTTGGGTCAGCTGTCCTGGGTCTGTCCCCTCCCAGCTCCTGCTGCATCCCTAGCCTGCTCGCTAGCAGGACAGAGCGAGAAGCTGAAAAGTCCTTGGCTTGGTGTAAGCACTGCTCTGCAACAATTAAAACATCAGCATGTTATCAGCGCTCTTCTCATCCTAATCCAAAACATAGCACCCTGCCAGCTACTAGGAGGAAAATTAACTCTGTCCTAACTGAAACCAGGACAGATATCCACCCCTTATTCCATACCATTTATGTCATGCTCAGGTTACACTCTTTCCAATACCTTCTAATTAATCACCATTTTCATCTATGATATATAGCAACCATGGTAGTGATGACATACAGTGTTATATGATAATTAACATACTACAATTCAACTCATGGGCTATTCTCACCCAGTATTAGGTCCCCTTGAGGTACACACCGGACCTCCCCATTCTTTTGCATTACCCACCAAGTGCATCC
Source organism: Cygnus olor (assembly GCF_009769625.2). Lineage (NCBI taxonomy): Eukaryota > Metazoa > Chordata > Aves > Anseriformes > Anatidae > Cygnus > Cygnus olor. Next base: position 158,940,198 of record NC_049169.1, on the reverse strand, counting down.
AGGTCCCTGAGCAAAAGCAATCCCACAAATGGGTTTTCCTTTTCCTGAGGCAGGAGTAGCCCAGACTGTCTTACCCAGCATGTTTCTTACGTGCACTACAGGAACTTTATCCCCTTCTACAGTGCGTAACAGGTTTGATGGGGCAGGTCCAGCTCGGTTGGCAGATCCTCTAGTATTGACTAACCAGGTAGCCTTTGCCAAATGTGTATCCCAATTTTTGAATGTCCTAGCACCCATTGCTTTCAGTGTAGTCTTTAACAGTCCATTGTATCGTTCAACTTTCCCGGAGGCTGGTGCATGATAGGGGATGTGATACACCCACTCAATACCATGTTCTTTGGCCCAAGTGTCTATAAGGTTGTTTCGGAAATGAGTCCCATTGTCTGACTCAATTCTTTCTGGGGTGCCATGCCACCATAGGACTTGCTTTTCAAGGCCCAGGATAGTGTTCCGGGCGGTGGCATGGGGCACAGGGTATGTTTCCAGCCATCCGGTGGTTGCTTCCACCATTGTAAGTACGTGGCGCTTGCCGTTGCGGGTTTGGGGGAGTGTGATGTAATCAATCTGCCAGGCCTCTCCATATTTGTATTTCAGCCATCGTCCTCCATACCAGAGAGGCTTTGACCGTTTGGCTTGCTTGATTGCAGCACATGTTTCACAATCATGAATAACCTGTGCTATAGTGTCCATGGTCAGGTCCACCCCTCGGTCACGAGCCCATCTGTATGTTGCATCTCTACCTTGATGGCCTGAGGTGTCATGGGCCCATCGGGCTATAAATAATTCACCTTTGTGTTGCCAGTCCAGGTCCACCTGAGCCACTTCAATCTTAGCAGCCTGATCCACCTGCTGTTTGTTTTGATGTTCTTCAGTAGCCCGATTCTTGGGCACATGAGCATCTACATGGCGTACCTTTACAACCAGGTTCTCTACCCGGGCAGCAATATCTTGCCACAATGCAGCAGCCCAGGTGGGTTTGCCCCTGAGCTCCCAGTTGTTCTGCTTCCATTGCTGTAGCCACCCCCACAGGGCATTTGCTACCATCCGTGAATCAGTATAGAGATAGAGAACTGGCCACTTTTCTCGTTCAGCAATATCTAAGGCCAGCTGAATGGCTTTCACTTCTGCAAACTGACTCGATTCACCTTCTCCCTCAGCAGCTTCTGCAACTCGTCGTGTAGGACTCCATACAGCAGCTTTCCATCTCTGATGCTTTCCCACAATATGACAGGACCCATCAGTGAACAGGGCATATTTCTTCTCATTTTCTGGTAGCTTGTTGTACAGCGGGGCTTCTTCAGCACGGACAACCTCCTCCTCTGATGATATCCCAAAGTACTTGCCTTCTGGCCAGTCCATAATCACTTCCAAGATTCCTGGGCGACTGGGGTTTCCTATTCGAGCCCGCTGAGTAATCAGTGCAACCCACTTGCTCCATGTAGCATCAGTTGCATGATGTGTAGACGGGACCCTTCCTTTGAACATCCAACCCAGTACCGGCAGTTGGGGTGCCAGGAGGAGCTGCGCTTCAGTACCGACCACTTCCGAAGCAGATCGAACTCCCTCATATGCTGCCAATATCTCCTTTTCGGTTGGAGTATAGCGGGCCTCAGATCCTCTGTATTCCCGACTCCAAAACCCCAGGGGTCGACCTCGAGTTTCCCCAGGTTCTTTCTGCCAGAGGCTCCAGGTGGGACCATTCTCCCCGGCTGCGGTGTAGAGCACATTCTTTACATCTGGTCCTGTTCGGACTGGCCCAAGGGCTACTGCATGAACTATTTCCTGCTTAATTTGTTCAAAGGCTTGTCGTTGCTCAGGGCCCCATTCAAAAGCATTCTTCTTACGGGTTACTTGGTAGAGCAGGTTTACAATCAGACTGTAATTTGGCATATGCATTCTCCAAAACCCCACGACACCTAGGAAAGTTTGTGTTTCCTTTTTGCTAGTTGGTGGAGACATAGCTGTTATTTTGTTGATCACATCCATTGGGATTCGACGACGTCCATCTTGCCATTTTATTCCTAAAAACTGGATCTCTCGTGCAGGTCCTTTATTTTGTTTTATGGCAAAACCGGCCTTCAGAAGGATTTGGACTATTTTCTTCCCTTTCTCGAAAACTTCCTCTGCAGTGTCACCCCACACAATGATGTCATCGATGTACTGCAGGTGTTCAGGAGCCTCCCCCTGCTCCAGTGCAGACTGGATCAGTCCATGGCAAATGGTAGGGCTATGTTTCCACCCCTGGGGCAGCCGATTCCAAGTATATTGGACTCCCCTCCAAGTGAAAGCAAACTGTGGCCTGCACTCTGCTGCTAGAGGGATGGAGAAAAATGCATTAGCGATATCAATTGTGGCATACCACTTGGCTGCCTTTGATTCCAGTTCATACTGGAGTTCTAGCATGTCCGGCACTGCAGCACTCAGTGGTGGCGTGACTTCGTTCAGGCCACGATAGTCCACTGTTAGTCTCCACTTACCATTAGACTTTCGCACTGGCCATATGGGACTATTAAAAGGTGAATGGGTCTTGCTGATCACTCCTTGGCTCTCCAGTTGATGAATTAGCTTATGGATGGGAATCAGGGAGTCTCGGTTGGTGCGATATTGCCGCTGGTGCACAGTTGTGGTAGCGATTGGCACTTGCTGTTCTTCAACCTTCAGCAACCCCACAACAGAAGGGTCCTCTGAGAGACCGGGCAAGGTAGACAACTGTTTAATGTCCTCTGTCTCTAAGGCAGCTATGCCAAAAGCCCAGTGGAACCCTTTTGGGTCCTTGAAATATCCTCTTCTAAGATAGTCTATGCCAAGGATGCACGGAGCATCCGGGCCAGTCACAATACGGTGCTTTTGCCACTCATTTCCGGTTAGACTCACTTCAGCTTCCAATACAGTTAACTGCTGGGATCCCCCTGTCATGCCATAAGTACAGATGGGCTCTGGCCCTTTACAGCTTGATGGCATTAGAGTACATTGTGCACCGGTGTCTACTAGAGCCTTATACTTCTGTGCGTCAGACGTGCCAGGCCATCGAATCCACACAGTCCAATAAACTCGGTTGTCCCTTTCCTCCCCCTGGCTGGAGGCAGGGCCCCAGCCAGGGTCAGAATCTTCATTTCTGTGTTTAAAGGACTGCCTGCTGGAAGTTGGAGCAGCAAACTTTTCAGAGAACCCCTTTCTCCCGATTGTTTCGTTTTGCAACTCACGTACCTGTGCCTCTAGGGTCTCAGTAGATTTTCCATCCCATTTTCTCATGTCCTCTCCATGGTCACGTAGGTAAAACCACAGGGTGGCGCGGGGTGTGTACCCACCATATTGTCTTCTTTGCACGGATGCACGTTTACCCCTAATAGCCGAGACACTGGTTTGTACAGGTGGGGAAGAAAATACACTCTCTTTAAGTTGGTGGACCTCTTCAAAAAGTTTCTCCAAAGTATTCTCTTTTAGTTGGTGGCCACTGGTTTGTTCAGGTGGGGGGGAAGATAAATTCTCTTTAAGTTGGTGGAACTCTTCAGAGAGTTTCTCCACAGCCGAGACGCAGGCCTGTAGGGAAGAGGAGAGATTTCCTTCGTACTCCCGGAGTTGTTTAGCCATGTCACCCACTGTGGGATCTTCACCGTTTTTCCAGGTTATTATTGCCAATGTGCTGGCCCATGTTGATGGTGCATTCCGTACAAACTTCCGCCATATGGGTCGAGTACACTGGACTTCATCTGGATCTGTGGATGTTTGTGCGTCGTCTAGGTCCTTATAAATTACTTCCTGTACGGCCAATTCCCTCAGGTACTGAATTCCCTTCTCCATGGTGGTCCACTTGACTGGTACACATACAAGTTTTTCCTTGAAACGATACCTTTCCTTCACAGCTAACAGGAGACGCCTCCAGAGGCTGTGAGATCGTGCTCCATCTCCAATTGCTTTGTCAATGCTTGCATCTCTAGCAAGGGATCCCAACCGCCTGGCTTCCCTGCCCTCTAATTCCACACAATTGGCTCCAGTGTCCCAGCACCGGAGCAGCCAGGTGACAAGCTGCTCACCTATACAGCGACCAAAATCTTTTCGCACATCTCGTAGCTCACGCTGGTATAGGGTTCGGGTAATTACTGTTGATTTTTCGACATCCTCATCCTCATCTTCATCCTCCTGCACATTTGATGGCCCAGCCCCGTCTTCTCCATACCCAGACTTAGCAGAAGACTGCCTGCGTTCTAAATGACCTGAGTCTTTATACCATTTTTTCACCTTGTCTACAGGGGCAACTTGCACTGCTACAGCTCGCTTCTCTGACCCAGCTACAGGCTCTGCCACAGGGGTTGGAATACCCTCTGCAGGGACAACTTGCACTGCTACAGTTCGTTTCTCTGACCCAGCCACAGGGTCTGCCACAGGGGTTGGAATACCCTCTGCAGGAACAACTTGCACTGCTACAGTTCGTTTCTCTGACCCAGCCACAGGAGCGGGAGCGGCTGCAGGAGCTGGAGCAGCTGCAGGGGCTGGAACGGCTGCGGGAGCTGGAGCTGGAATGGCTGCAGGAGCCGGGACTGGAACGGCCGCAGGGTCTGTCACTAGGTTGATAGTAGCATCAATTGCAGCTCGATAGGCACAAGCCAGACCACAGCACGCCACAGTGATTTGTGTCACTTTGGAACTGCCAGAGTCATGACACCTTTTTTTCAAGCATTCTACCAGTTTTTTAGGATTTTGCAGTTGTTCAGGGGTGAATGTCCAAAACACTGGAGGTGCCCACTGCCCTAGAAAGCTGCCCATATCCTCCCACACTCCCTGCCACTCGCAACTATCCCGCCTCAAGACAGATCTCCGGATGAGATTCCTAAGTAGTTTTTTAACCTTAAACAAAACCTGAAGCGCATTCAGGAGACATAACAACAAGAACATGCTGGTCTGAGTATCCCAAGGATATTCAACATCTTGGAGAGCTACCGTAACTAGCTCGGGGGATAAGAGGGTGGTGAAGGAGGAAGGGAGAGTGAACAGGTAGGAAAAAATATCTTCTCCTGTCCCCTCCACAGATTGACTCCCTGATGAAAAAAGGCAATAGGTGTAATTGCTAATAGTTTCTGAGATACGGTTTCCAAAGTATAGAGTTGACGACAGTGCTGAGTACAAATACCAGGTTAGAGTCATGACCAGAAATCTCATCATTTCATAAGCCATCGTTACACCACATAGTACCATAACAATCTTAAACCAGGGCCCGGAAAGGATAAACAGCGCGACAGGGAGCACATACAGAAAGTAACTTGCTATAAAACTCAATTTGGGAAACAGGCACAGCAGACTTGAGATTAAGGCAATCAACATTGTGACTAGCAACTATTAAGCAGGTCGAATACTTATACCAATTTTAGTTTAACACACTCTGGTCAAATGTGTCGATATCTCAACCCTTCGTGCCCCACGTTGGGCGCCAAATGGACTGTTGTGGTTTAGCCCGGCTGGCAGCCAAACACCACACAGCCGTTCGCTCCCCCTCCCCCCTCCATCTCCGGGATGGGGGAGAGAAACGGGAAAGTGAAGCCTGTGAGTTGAGATAAAGACAGTTTATTAAGACAGGAATAATAATAATAATAATAATAATAATAATAATAATAATAATAATGGTAATAATGTGTACGAAATAAGTGATGCACAATGCAATTGCTCACCACCCGTTGACCGATGCCCAGCCTATCCCCAAGCAGCTGGCCCCCTCTCCACCCCGGCTAGCCACCCCTATATATTGTTCAGCATGACGTCAGATGGCATGGAATACCCCTTTGGCCAGTTTGGGTCAGCTGTCCTGGGTCTGTCCCCTCCCAGCTCCTGCTGCATCCCTAGCCTGCTCGCTAGCAGGACAGAGCGAGAAGCTGAAAAGTCCTTGGCTTGGTGTAAGCACTTCTCTACAACAATTAAAACATCAGCATGTTATCAGCGCTCTTCTCATCCTAATCCAAAACATAGCACCCTGCCAGCTACTAGGAGGAAAATTAACTCTGTCCTAACTGAAACCAGGACAGGTCCACAGCCAGGAAGCTAAAAACTCCCTCATGAACAGATACAGAATTGAGGGAGGCCAATAACACAGAAGAATGGAAGCTTGCAAAGTCAGGGACCAGCAGGTGGAAGAGACTTCCCCTGAAGCCTGAGGTGCTCCTGCAGCCCTCTGTGGACTGATGAGTGAGAGGCTGGAGCTGAGTAAGGCAGCTCAATCTTCTCTGTGCATAACCAGCAGAACTAGGAAAAGGTGAGGCATGGTAGTAGCAAGCAACTCTCTTCTGAGGGCTATGGAGGCACTCATTTGCTGATCTGACCCATTCTTGAAAGAAGCGTGCTGCTTACCATGGGCTGGTATCAGGAATGTCACTGAGAGACTACTAAGCCTCGTACAACCCACTCACTATTATCTGCTATTGTTGTTTCATGTGGTCACCAGTGATGTAACCAGGAGCAGTCTGAGGAGTATCAAGGTGGATTACTGAGCACTGGAAGTAGCAGAACTGGAATATGGATGCTAACCTTGATGGTTGAAGGGAAGGTGGTAGACATAATCTTTCTGAATTTTATTGAAGTGTGATAGTTTTACTGAGCTAGGAAGATGATCTCCACCACAACTGCTCTCTCACTCCCTCTCCTCAAAGGGAAAGGGCAAGAAAATATGATGAAAAGGGCTCAGGGGTTGAGATAAGGACATGGAGATCACTCAACAGTTATCGTCAGAGGAAAAACAGACTCAGCATAGGGAGATTAGAGAAATTTATTGCCTATTACTAGGAAGCCAGGGAAGTGAGAAACAAAGAAAAGAAATCAAAAACACCTTCCCCCCATCCACTCTCTTCCACCTCCTCCCCACAAGCAGCACAGGGGAACAGGGAATGGGGGCTGAGGTCAGTCCCTAACACTTCATCTCTGCCATTCTTTCACAGTCACCCTCTTCCCCTGCTCCAACATGGGGTCCCTTCCATGAGATTCTGTCCTTCCTTAACTCATCCTGCATGGGCTTTCCACAGGCAGCAGCTCTTCAAAACTTCTCCAACATGGATCCATACCATGGGGTCCATCCTTCAGGAGCCAACGGCTCCAACGTGGGTCCGCCACGGGCAGCAGCTCCCGCCAGGTCACCTGCTCCTGCGTGGGCTCCTCTCCATGGGCTGCAGTTCGTCTGGAGTATGCTCCTGTGGGGGCTCTCCATGGGCCACAGTCTCCTTCAGGCCACATCCACCTGCTTCACTGTGGTCTCCTTCATGGGCTGCGGCATGGAGATCTGCTCCATGTGGGACCCATGGGCTGCAGGGGGACAGCCTGCTCCACCAGGGGCCTCTCTGCTGGCCTCAGGGGAACTTCTGCTCCGGCGCCTGGAGCACCTCCTCCCCCTCCTTCTTCCCTGACCTTGTTCAGATCGGATATTAGGAAACATTTCTTTACTGTTAGAGTGGTCAAACACTGGAACAGGCTTCCTAGCATGGTGGTTGATGTCCCATGCCTGTTAGTGTTCAAGAAGCATTTGGATAGTCATAGAATTATTGAATCGTTGAATCATAGAAGTTTGGGTTGATGGGACTCAGTAGGTCAGGTTGATAGTTCTACTTAATGATTTTGAAAGTCTTTTCCAGCCTAAATCATTCTATGATTCCCAAACTACAGTCATGTCTCTTGACATAAAGAAGTATTCTGTAATGCTGACAATGTGCCTATTCTTATCCATTGAAGGTATGACTTGACTGAAAGCAGTATGTTCCCTTTATAGTAACTGATTTATTGAACTATGGAAATATCTAAGTGTTTCTGATAGCTACAGTTACTGTACATATATAAGGGAATATTCTATTATCTGCAAGAAATATGTTAAGAAAACAAAAGTATATGAAATTAAAAGAGGCAGACTTTTGTCAGCTTATCATCTTTTTGCAGCTGATAACGACAAAGACAACTATAATAAATATCCTTTTCTTTTCACTGCATTACTCATTGTCTGCATAATAAAAACAAGCAAATATACTATAAATAAATCATCATTTGAATTTATGGCTGGGTAATAGAAGTTTTCTGTTAACTTGTAAATCTGATGAGATTTCAGAAATAAATGAGATAGTTTATAATCTTGTATCCATGGAACTATTGAGGCTGAAGCTTCACACTATAGCATCTAAGGATCTTTAAAAAGAAATCTGCTATTGAAAATTACTTCTGTTAACGACTTGATTGTAATAGTTAAATTATTTTAAGATGATTAACATGATTGTGGCAGAGAGACACTCTTAGTACTTGAACAATTCTCATATTTCTTTCACACAGTGCTTTAATTTTTTATTTGTAGTGTATAAGAGTTACAACTATCTGATTTTGGTTTTGCTGAGTTCTGAATTCACCAACAAGTAAATTATGAAAAATAATTGAAGAACAGTTATTTAATCATGAACATTAATTGTCCAATATACTTCAAGTGGCACAGATCTCCACTTTTGTATACAAAATACTCATGTACATCTCAGTCATCTTACATTCCCTTAAAGCACTTAAGAGAAAAGTGTTTCCAGGAAGTGATTCACTGTGTTCTAAACAGACATTTAAAGTAACCTTAGTGTTTTGTTGAGTTTTCTCGTGGAGAATTGTGTGGTTTTCTCTAGTTAAATGTTCAAGTTTCCATTGTCTGTTTTAGATGTTCAAGGTACTTCTACTCGAACTTTATCTTGACCTCATTTGATTAAAGACTGAAAAGATAAGTTCATGCACTGCTGTGATATGTACCTGAAATGTAACAGACAAACCAGGAAGGCACATGCACATGCACATGCAGGTGAATATTAGCAACTAGACTGAAAAGCTAATATTCCCCTGAGAGCTTGATGGGATCAGTTATGCAGGTAACCTGACTGTAATAGGAAAGTTCTGACATAAAATGGCTGCTAAAACACAGAAAAAAGCCAGCTTGAAGCCCCACCTGAGAACAAGAATCTTTGAGGTGTGACTGAATACTTCAAATGGGAGGCATCCTGAAGATGCGACTTCATTGATATGAATCACACAAGGAAGAGAGGACCAATTTACAGCCTGAGAAAGGAAGAATTGACTTGAGGAATAAACTTCTGTCAAAACAAGAAATATTATCTACTGATTATTTCAGGAAGAAAACAGAAACTAAAAGCACCTGTTGTTTACTAAGTGCTGGTGTCCTACTCCTTTTTATGTCTCAATGAGAGGCCCGATTTTTACCCAAGATGGAGTTTCTCTCTTGGAGAAACTTTCTGTGCTGCATGTCCTTGTTTCCTTCCTTCCTTTCTTCCTTCTTTCCTTCCTTGTTTCCTTGTTTCCATCTTTGTTTCCTTCTTTGATTCCTTCCTTCTTTGTTTAATTCTTTCATTTTTTTTTTATTTCCTTTCCTCTTTAAACATGCTGAAGCTTCACTGAAAAATCAGGTTAACTCTACGATTTGACAACATAACTAAACTCTATATCACTATACACCCAGTGATGTGGATCAACTTCGAAGTGAGACTCGGTCCATTATTTTATTCCTCTTTTGGGCCCATTCCTGGGGGTTGGCAGGTTTTTTTTATGATTGTTTTTGGACTGTTTGGTGGTTAGTTTTCTTTCTTTCTGGTGTTCTTTCTATTCTCCAATTCTTCAGAGAAAATTTTGTTTTTGAATGTTACACTGATGTATATACTCTTCCTGATGGCTACTGACCTAACAGGATGGGAAATCTGTGGTTTACTTGGCAAGCGATTAAAATAAACAAGCAAAAAAAATGCAACAACATTGGAGTATCATACATTTTCCAATAAGTAATTAGAAGTTAAGATAGTCAAGATAAATACTTTCTCAGCAGTTGCACCAAAATCCTACTGCACAAACTGAGGTGTTTATTTTTGAGCTTTTATTGGAGGACATCCAATTTTCCAGTGAAAAAACATTTTTTTTTTTTTTTTTTTTTTTTTTTTTTGCATTACTGCACTAAATTTGCAAGTGCAGCTAGTTCATTCTGGATCAAATGCTGCTGAAAAACAAAGGGTACCAGCATCTGATGTCAGTGTTGCTAAGTGCCTGATTACACTAACACCATCATGTGCTGCCAGATCATTTGTCTGAGCTGGCTGTAATAGAGCAGCTAGAAATATAGTATTCAGAACAATGCTGTATGCAATACAGACATTTTAAATAATATTAATATTGCAGTTTACTTTTTCTTCTTTTTTTTTTTTTGTTTCGTTTTGTTTTCAATAACTAAGTGATATATATGAATACAGGAACACTGGGTTAAATAAAAAAAAAATACAAAATATAATGACCAATTATGAACTCCATGTGAACTGGCTATCTTGTAACAAATCCTTAAAAAGATCATTTTATTGACGACTGAAGGTGGATGATTTATAATGATGAAAGGTGAAGTTCACAAAGGATTAAATGAAAAGTATTTTCATTCCTTGATTCATGCATTAGTCCACATTAAAAAAGATATATATACTTTGATTTACTGTTTTCCACACAATATTTCCTCTTCCTAGAAGTAATTGCTATTTTCAGCTTAAGTGATTTAACATTGCAAACTGGGTATTGCTTGAAATCAAAGCTTACAGAAAATTGCACAAGAGATGGATTTTTTTTTTTTTTTTTTTTTTGGCAAAGGCAGGGCAACACATTGAGAATGGGACAATCAAATTGCTTTTAAATTAGGAAGCCACTGTTTAGAATTGTTCTGAATGATTTAAAGAAAGGATTTAAAAGTATTCACTATACCATCTGTCCTGTCATGTAGAGTCTTGGATTCTGAGGTCCCATTCTGTCCTCCTGGAATTGTTTTCAGTGACATACGTCTGTGATGAAATATGCATTGTTGAGATGAAATTTGAACCATGGTCTTAACATTCTTTGAGGAATTCTTTAACCTTTGGGATATTCCATGGTGCTTTTTTTTTTTTTTTTTTAACCTTTGTTATCTAAATGAATATTTCATTCTTTATTATTTATCCCACCATTAATAGAACACAGGGAGAGATACATTCTGGTGCTATCAGCATTATCCTAGTTTGAAGGAAACATATTCAAATAAAATCTTAGCTGGACTTCACAAGAAAGGGAGCTTAAACAATGAACACCTGCATGTCAGATGACTCATATACTAGAGCTACTCCTTTAGGTGAGTAGCTTTAATACAGCTACTGCTATAGTACTAAAAGCAGAACCATAAAAAGAAAATTAGCATTATTCAGTTTAGGTTGAAATCAAATACATTGCTTAGCAGTTTCTGGACCCACTTCAGTGCACCACACAGTGGATACTACTCACAGTAGGTGTTATAGATGCTATTACAGTATGTTTGTTTCCTTCCACCCTAGATAGTGTGCCAACACCCTGAAGAGAGGGAATCTCTTCAGACTTCTCATTTGTGGCTTCCTAACCCAGAACACTGTAGATGTTTTTCTTGTAGCAATGTACTGTTCTGCAAAAATGTCTACCTAGGTACTCTTATCCTAGAAAATACTTGGTGCTGCAGCCACTGAATCAAGATGCTGCTGCTTGCTGATGGTAGATGCTCAGCTCTAAACAATATAGGCCTGTGTATAGACAAAAGATAGCTTAGTCAGGTCCATAACTAAGTTACTAAGCAGATTATAAGCAGAGATCACTGAGAACTAAGAGGACTATTGTAGTAAATTAGGTCTGGGATAAGTGAGTACTGACCTGAATTCAGACATCTACACTATGGATGTATACATTTAAGTAAGGGACCCAGTCCATTATATATCATTTAATTTGAGTTTCTTGTTTATGTGCTACAATGTCTTTTGTTTTGATAAGATAAAATTCACTCAAGTCATAAACTTGGTGAGGTTCTACCATAACTCATTTACCTCACTCACTCTACCATAATTCAGTTTACCTAATAGTTCCATAATATGAGCTAATTGTCAAGTAAAATTGTTTCTTAAGACAAACTCAGTAATAAGATTTCAAGTGAAAAAAAAAAAAGTAGAAAGGACAACATGAGGAATTAGAAAGGGTGACTGAATATACTGGAAACCATTGAGACTCATTCAGAATCAAACTAGGGTCACTATAACTACACTACTTATGACCCTCATCTAGCATAGCAGCTAACAGACAGTTAACACCATTAATAACAGCAATAACAAGGCACAGCCACATTGGTGATTACCTCTAACATTTAGGGTACTTAATAAGATATTAATCTGAAGTAAATTCTTCTCCTCTGACCCTAATACAGCATTCACACTTGGTTTTATCAAAATATTTATACACTCAGAATCTAATTATTATTACATTTGGTCTTAAAGATACATTGGCAGGAAGCTTAGATAGCAGTAGTTATTGTAAATTTCTCAGTCATTTTCTAGGAATTCAGCCTGAAACATTTTCATTAACATATTGTATTGACTTCAGCTTTAGCGTAGATGTCCTGAACTCAGTCTAATTAAGAAAATCTGTATTGAATGTTATCTTTTTTTTTTTTTTACTTAAGATCTAAGTACATTAGTTTTATTTGTGTGGGTTTTTTTTGTTCTTGTAGCTTAGATAAAGAATCAAAAATCATTTTTAATAGCTCTGCTATTTCACAAAAATGAATGTGTAGGACAAAGAAATTCTTAAATTGCAGAAGATTATGACATTTCTTTTATAATTCTTAATTGCAAGAAGGTTTTGCAGTACAATTGGGTGTTTCTTGAGTGAATTAGAAGCTACTGTATTTGGCTGTTTATCTCAGGAATTCAAAAGTTCAACATGAGTTAATGAGCAATATCTAGGAAAGAAACATTCACATCAGCTATAGTTAGCATTGACTTATTGCTGAATGCTTTGAATTTTAGGAAAGTGTATGTGATGACACCATCTGTTTTTTCTCAGTGTGATTCTTTAATCTTCCTTGTGTCATTTTGACTGATGCTAATAGTGTTACATTGAAGAGTTCCTGAGTATGATATGAAAGATACATGTAGAAACATTGTTTTGTTTTTCTTTTCTTCTGCTCTCATTCCTACAGATAGCAAATGTATTCATCTGAAAGATCCAAGAGAAAGGAAAGCTGCCATGTATTTTTGATAAAAAGTCAAAAATACCACATCAGTATGTGTTAATTGCTACTCCTGCAACTTGACATGCAAAATAGATGTTGTTGTATTATTTTATTGACAGGACTCTTCCTATTTTATTATTCAGGGCCAACATTTGTCTGACATGATCAGTTTATTGTTTATATCACTGTTACACTTAAGCCTATTTTTTAAAAGCTAAAATGTGCCAATATCAAATGCTGAGACTGTCATCATTTTTCATGTTAATTCATTTTCCTCCTCCATTTCTAAAGAAGTTGCAACTAAAATGTAAAGACAGAGTAAGGCTTTCTTTTACACACACAGTCTTTTTCTGACTTGATTTTGCAAGGATTCCTTTACGCATTTCTTATTAAATGGTGGTATGTTCAATATCTTTTCTTTGTATTCTCATTCTTCTGCTTTCCTCAGAACATGCCTTCTTAAGCCAAGGTTGCAGTACCTTGTATATAGGGTATAATGGAATATAGACACCAGTTTTAAAATTGAAAAAAAAAAAAAAAAAAGGGCATCCTGAATTGTTGGGAAAGCATTTCTACTAGCAAATAAACAAAGTCTTATGTTTTATATTCTTCAACAAATCCCTGCATTTCTTTGTGTTTTCTTAATAAATAAATAAAACTTGTTTACAAGAAAGGTTACCTGACATTTTTTATTCTCATTCTGAAGGCATCTTGTTTACACTCACCTTTAAATTAGAAGCATTTTGTTGGAAGGATGTTTCACAGAATCATAGAATCATAGAATATCCTGAGTTGGAAGGGGCCTACAAGGATCACCAAGTCAACTCCTGGCTCCATACAGGACCACCCAAACATCCAACCATCTGTCTGGGAGCATTGTACAAATGTTTCTTGAACTCTCGGAGGCTTGGTGCCATGAAAGTTTAAACATATCACTAAGGTTAATATGCTTGTGATGAAAACAGATTTCAAAATAATTTTTGAATAGTACACTATGTAATAGACACACACTAAACACACATAATGAAGTAAAATCAGTATGTGATTGGCTCAGAAAATTAGAATAATTTCACAGTTTGACTTTCTAATAAAATCAACATTTGCAGATCTTGGCAATTGAAAGAACCCTTTGTACACTGTGCACAGTTACTTTCATTTCTGTTTTAGGGCAGCTCGCGTTCATGTCTCAGATAAAGGGACTTCACTTTGCCTTTTGATAACTGTTGTTATCAATATTTGAGATTCTGTGCTGGATGCAAAGGTTCTTTCAGTTTTATGACTGCTTTCTATATAACGGTTATTCTATGAAGAAAATTTTTACTGCTTCAAAACAATACTTTAATAGAATCATAACCTTGCTGAATATTATTTTCAAGCAAACCCTATCCTTATTTTGGAACATTTCAGCTGGCACATTGTTTTGTAGTCTCTCAAATCTCATACATCTATTTTTCTGTTGTTACACCCTTAAAAAATGCAAATGAATGTTTATGAATCTACAGCATTTTCACTATCTTTCATTTTGTCAACGTGTGTTTCAAACATATGCAGTGAATTCCACATACTTGAGCATAGTTAAGTTATAAAGCACAGCCTCTAGGAAATAATTTTTAATATTTCTGCACTGTTGCAATACTGCTATCTTTACATTCATTGGATTTTAGACTATTAAATGTTAGGCTGACTTTGGCAGTTATGCTTTAGGCCTTTTTTAATAGTATTAATGTGTGTGTGTGTGTGTGTGTGTGTGTGTGTGTGATGGCTTTAGAATTGTCCTTATCCTTGTTTTTTTCTTCCTGTACAAGATAATATCTTTGACCCTGTTATCAATTCTACTAAAGATTATCTCAATTTCAAATATTTTAATATAAACTTTTATTAAACATTTTTGATTATTTAGAAAGTTCTTGACAACACAACAATACTAAGAATGATTCTAAAGGTATAGAAACATTTTTGAGGGTATTTCTTTCAAACAAAAAATATGCTCTCATTACTTTGAGCTCTTCATTTTTATATAGAGTTACATAGTGGAGTCATAATAGTCACAGACAATCAAAAAAGAAAGAGCTCTGTAGTCAAAGTACAAGCATCAGAGCACTTGAGTGTTGAGGTCTGTCACCCCTTCTATCACAGATTTCTGTGATTTGGGAGTGATCCATTACTCTGTATGCAGTGGATTTTTATTTCTGAAGTAGTTTAGGTAACACAAGCTCTTTCTTCCTCCTGTTGTTTTTCAAGTCCTAAAAATGAATAATTTCAAATTGAGTTATTAATGGCATAGGTGATTTATTATATTTTTTTTCAACAGACCTTTCTGCACAGTCTAATTTCTTTCCCCTCTTGAAAAAAGAGAGGATAGCTGCCTAAGCAGCAAGTGCCAAAGAGTTCCTATAACTTCTGAGAGGTTGCAGTTTCTGCCAATAAAAACTGATGGAAAATTGGGAGTCAGCACCTGCTTCCACTACACTCTTCTGTTTTCACTCTACCTTTCATCTTTGAGTTTTGATAACAGCAATAGTAGCAACCTCTCTTGCAGTGTAATAGCATGGGAGTATATGTTTAGCGCTGGCTACACCATCAAGCTGGAGACTCAAAAACTCTCTGTAGACCCAAAACTGGTGAACAGTTTTTTTCTCCAAAGCCTCTGATATCTATGTGGTCTATGTTATAGCTTAGTATTGTAAGGCAAAGATTGAAAGTAGCATTATGAAATAAAATAGGCTCCAAATAATCTGAAGACATCCTCTATTGACAACAAATTAAATCTGTGAGAGAGGAAGGATCACTTACTCCGTAGTACTGTTTAATGGAACAGAGATACAAGAGATTCTTCAGTTGTCCAAAAAGGAATAGTGTTGAAAGGATTTCATCACAGATATTGGTCAGCATATCTTCTAATATGTCAGAAGAAAGTAATCAGTACAGAAGCAAGTATAGTTAGGAGAATGATAGGTTTGATGGTTTGCCAGATCCTTGGTTGTTATTGTTGTTGTTTTTCTTTCCCCCTGGACTGAAAACTCAAAGAAAACCTAAAATTTTATCACATTCAGAGTTCTTCTCAGAAGTGGTTTGTCATTAATAACTTGTGCTAATACTCTGTAGATGGATTAACGTGCTTAGAAAATACATGTTCTTGCAAAATTAAATTAAGATTTCAACCTTAATGTGACTACCAAACTTCAAAAGATAAATATGTCTCCTTTTAACAGCACAGTGTTCCTTTGTCTTAGTTTGTATGTTCGTGGCCTATCTTCATTTCAGAAGTCATTCCACTTCAATGCTTAAATTCCTAGAGTGGATCTAGTTCTTGAGTTACTAAAAATACTTTGATAAGATAAACTATGTACCTATAAGATTTTTACTTTTTATTTAATATTAAGTTTTTTGGGAACAATGGAAAATTACTGGTATTTAAAAATAAAGGCAGACAAGCTTTAGAAAAGCAATGCTTTACTTTTACCAAATCTGAAGATTCTATTTCAAAACACTAATCTTTTAACATAGAATAATATGTTCCATTTGATACTCTTGTGTAAATTTACAATTCTTTCAAAAGAAAATTACAAATAATTACAAATCAATTACAAATCACAAATAATTACAAATCAAAAATAAAATACAGGGAAGTACGGATGACTCTAAAG